>NW_026779117.1:0-17500 GCF_030144855.1 Hypanus sabinus
TTGAGATCAGTTCTCTTTATATCAGTGTGGGAATGTCATGGGGGAAAATTCCGGTTAACAAAATTGATGTATATACAGCCCGGATGGTAGTCCATCTAAGCGAATAATGAGTTAGTGTTGTCGTGTGACAGGGCCGTCATGTCTCAGAAATATGACTGTGATTTTAAAGGAATAATCTCGGCGATTTAACGAAGCAGGAAGGTAGAGGGAGTTTGGATGGGCTTCAGTAATGTTTCTAAGAAGGCTCCAATGGCAGATACAGGGACGCCAAGATGAGTTGGCAAACTAGTTACAATATTAGCGCGGTAAATGGATGCAAATGATAGTGTGCGTGTGTCTCTCTCTTCTCGGACGCCGGCAATAGCGGCGGGTTTAGTTTTGCTGCTGGATCCTTCATTGTTTGCATACAGTATGTGAAACAAAATGTGACTTAATGCACTTTGTGAAATAAAATTCTGGGACCTTTGTAGGGTCGCTTTTCGTTGTACCCTTGCAATGCTGGGTCATACCTCTCCAAATGCAGTGGGACAAGTGGACAGTACAAGGGGTTTTTGTTATACTTGGATTGTCCAACAAGGCTTTGAGCGATGGTAGATCAAAATTCACCGGATTGTTTCTGGACTGTGGGGAAGGGAAAAAACTATAAGGAGAAGCTTGATTGATTGAGATAGAAAATAAATTGAAGGGTCCTTTTAGAAGTTTACACAATTATGAGGAGGTGTATATTGTACGGATAGCCAACAACTTTGCCTTTTCCTACGTCATTAGCAGCTAAAACTACAGGCACATGCAGACACAGATCTGAATACATTTTTTTTTTCGCCCAGTGCTGCGTGGTTATGTCTACAGCAGATGTGATAAACAAATAATGGAAACGTGTCCGGATGGCGCTTGGTTGACGAAGGTAGCGAGGGATACCGGCTGTATTATGGCTCTGGGGATTAGCTTAGTTCTCCATCGTCGAGCTGGGGCAGAATCTGTGCAATATTCATCCCCCGCTACAATCTACAAGATGGTGGCTCTGTCACAGCGTTGACCGCAGTGGCTCTCCACTGTCAGTGTAAAAGTCACTGCGATTGCTCCAAATGAGCCCTGAGAGTCAACGCAGCTGCGAAGCGGAAGGAGTGAATGAAATCCCGGATACCGGGATTGTTGAGGACGTCACGCTGTCAAGGGCGCTCCTGCACGGAAATGGAGTTGAGTGTTATTTTATTCCAAGGCAATTTAATAGCGAGACCAATTATACTTAAACGCATAAAACCGAGATGAACATCGCGACCCAATGACGGATCCCAAAGCGGAGAATTAGTTGTTGATGAACTTTTGACCTTTAGGAACATGTGCTGTGCTATAACTGTGTTTTTTAATCAATATTAAAAACCAAGTCCAAGGGGATTTTAACACCCGCCGCATTTCTTGTCTAAACTGAGCCTGGGTCACTGTGTAAATGCAGGTGTTGGTGCAGGAGCTCAGGTACATGAGCATGCAGCCGGCTTCAGTGGCGACATAGGCGGCAGAGTCGGTGTAATCGCCGTGGTAATGCGCGGTTCCTGCGAGTCCGGTGGTCAGAAAGCTCACAGCGGCCGTCAGCCACAACAGAATGAAACTGCCGGACACACTGAAGAGTAAAATGATGGATTTCCGGCGGCCTTCCATCTCCGGATCTTTCTGCGCCTGACTGCTGTGAACCCGCAGTCCGCGGCTCACCTCACTGTCAGGCAGTTAAACAGAGAAAAAGGTATTATAACCGTTAAAATACTCTGCCGAAAGGAGAATGTGACTCCCACAAGAGACGTCATGAACCATGAGCTCGGCTGACAGCCCCATTGAATACCGTTAACTACATACACAGGTTTATACTGAAATAGACACGGGACGCTCTGTAAATGCATCAGGAACGGCACGGTTATAATGCCGGCAACAGCTGTCCTCACTGTGCAATATTTCGCTCTAAGCTTCCGACAGCAGATCGGGACAAAGCGATCGCCGGTGAACAGGACAGTGAACCAGACCGAGGTTTGCAGGCTGGTCGACGTGAAGTACACGACGTCCTTACAAGCGGATGTGTAGGTCAGGAAGGAGGATGGAACCTGGCACATGACGACATGATACCCGATTACACAGAACGTCATCACCAGGAGATCTGTCATTGCCATGGCAACCATGAAGTGGGATATACATTTGGAAAGGCCGCAATTCCCTCGGGAGCGGACCGCCATTGTCAATAGGTTCGCTAGGGAAAGAATCACAAATCGTGAGTTACAAACAGGGAGAGGAGCAGTGTTTGCGAAGTCCAATGTGAAAATACTATTCCGACAGTGATCGGTAAAATTACTGGTGAAATATGTTCCAAGCCGGAATATTTTAAAAATATTTCAATAGAGACTGGAAACTCCTCATTCAGTGAAGTAAAACGGTTCGCAGCCGAACTGCGCATTTGCTCCGGGTTAAGCTGCTGACGGCATGCTCTCGGTTTCACTTTGGCGATGTAACCGAGAGGGGCAGAACCTCTGCTCATTCGCCACCATAACCCAGAAAAGCAGAGATCACCACCTTCTCCCATACCTCCCTTGCGCCCTACATCCCCTACCCGTGGGATCGTCATTTCAATGTCTCTTACCCTCGAAACCACATTCAGGCACCAGCTGTCGGGAATGAGAGCCGGGACAGAGCTGAACCCGGCAGCTGCAGGAGGGCCGGCTGATGTGAACTCGACAGACTCCACTCAACGGAGCTGTCATGATTATTGAGCCAGTACTGCCCCGGACTAAGTGGGGTCGTGCTACTCTCGGTCACCAGGCCCAGTGTGAAACTGATGCACTCGTTCCCTGCTTTTAGACAATGAATGAGCACGGGGCCCGTTGAGCAGAAATGGACTTCACTGACTCGTCCAGTGTCGCCTGTACACAAACTGACGGAAACTCAATAGTTTCAGAAATGTCGATCAGTAAATAAGCTCCTCCTCTGGGATATATATCTGCCCTCTTGATCGCATTCGTTATCATCTTGCAGGTGAATTATTTCAAATCCCCAGCTGGACATGCTTGTGATAGCTATATTTAATATAATTCCCAACTGGTACAGGTAAGACATCTTATCAAAGGTTTGATCGAAAAGCCTAAAGTGGCGGGGCGCGGGGGAGTGGGGGGTGGGGGAGAGAGAGAGAGAGAGAGAGAGAAAGAGCAGAATTTATCTTGAAACTCCACTCTCAATTATGACAGACTGGAGGGTGCTGGTACAATCCACAATGATCCAACAATTCGTACTCTTCTTCAAAAATAAGTTATATCACAAGATTTATTTCAATCCGTAACTATGCGTGGTTGCCAATTTACTCCTGCCAGCGGGGAGGATTGGAGAGAGAGACAGAGAGAAAGAAAGGGAGTGCACAAACAGTAACAGCTATTGTCTTGCAAACCTTCCTTTACGATTTTGATCAGTCGATGCGTTGTTGTTGTGGCCATTCAAGTGAGACCCCTCCGTCCTTTAGCTGGACCGTTCTGTGATGGACTCGTCACCCAGGCAAGGGTGGACGCACACACAAGCCCCAACCGGCCTCGCTGTAAACACTGTGAGTTAAAATTTACCTATCCTTCGTCCGGTCTCCGATGTCCCACCCTGTCTCGTGGGTTTCTGATGCTCACTAGCGTGTCTCCTGGTGCGTCTGACGGGTGTCACCCCAGACCTCCCTTTTATCACCCACTCACGGGGTTTCAAGTGTCAATCAGTTTTGAATGACTTAGCCCATTAAACCAGCCCACTCCAGTTGTCCCCTGAGGGATTTCAATGAATTGCATAGTATCAAGTAAACAATCCTTCTCCAAAAGACAATAGCAGTAAATCAATGGCTCCTCTCCTCTTTTGTCAGTGGGAGACGTTCCACCTTGTGTAACTCTTATCTGTCTCTCTTTCTCTTTCTCTTTCATGAGCTGTTATCAGTAACAGCCGCCCTGGCAGGTTTTCTTTTGTCTCTCTTACTTCCTTGTCAGCAACATCGGAATCGTAGCGATTTGCGATTCTCCAAAGGGGGCAACTCTGCACCCTTCTGCCCATCAGAGTTGTTCATCCTACGTTACAATATATGTCACAAATCTCCACTTAGTATTGATCTGAGGTAAAACCTGTATAGAAAACAGCGGAAAGAAAAAAAAACAAAAAAATGAAAAAAAAAACTATGTACAAGAAGGGAGTGATTTTTCTTTTAACAACATATTCATTGATTTCTAAGAATAAAACCTGGCCTATGAGACATTATGTAGTTAACCCATTTTACCTAGTATGAATCAAATTGTTTCAGCTTACGATAAAAAGATGCTGTTATTTTATCCATTTTGAAAATATCTATTGTAATTTCCATTCATGCATTTAAAGTTGGGCTCCCCTGTGATAACCATTTCCTAGTAAGAGTCTTTCTACCAGCCACCAACAGTATATTCATTAAATATTCATCTCTATTAAACCATTCTTGAGGTATAGACCCATATACCCAAAATTTATGGTCTTTCTCTCTAAGGGTCTTTCACATTTAACGATGTCTTGTAGGGCATTGCGTATCCCCCTCCAATAGTCTTTGATACGAGGACAGTCCCAAGAATATGATAAAGATTTGCATTTTGATTTCCACAATTTCACCAGCGAACAGGGAGGTTACTATCATAATGGAATTTCTAAGAGGGTATAATAAAATATCTTATCATGTGATTTCCATCCGAACTCCCTCCATTTCTGTGAACTGCTACTCTTCCATTGATAATAATGGACATATTATTGTCCATTCTTCCTCAGATATAATTATCCCTCATTCATTCTCCCATTCTGCTTTAATGTATGAAGACGACTGTGCTTTATTTCACAAAAACTTATACAAGTTTGAAATGATTCTGCTACCGTTAACTGAATTATATGCTTTTCTAAATAGCTCTATCAAGCATGTACTTGCCCCGGTTACATTTTTAAGCGTCCTATTAACATATTGTCGCATAAGTAAATATCGATAAAAATCTTGTTTTTCTAATGTGTTTCTCTTTAAGCGTTTCGAATCTGAACAGTGTTGCTTCTTTCATTATGTTGCAAGGAACTGTTATTCCTTTAGCTGCCCAGTCCTTAAACCTAGCATCCAGTTTATTTGGCGTAAAATCCGAGTCATATGCACACCATTTAATAATTGCAATATTTCCCTCTAGATTATATTTTTTGATAGTAGTTTTCTACATTTTAAGAGTCAATTTCACCCATGAGTTATCAATAGTATTTATGTACCTTTGCAGGTTGTTAGCAGCCAAAATTGCTTGTATGGGGATGGGAAGTACCCGCTCCTCAAAGTTTTTCCACTGAGCGTCATATGATGGTTTGCACCAAGATTTCACAGTTCTCAACTGTGCTACAAAATAATAATCTCTAAGAGAAGATAGGCTCCATCCCCTTTTCCTTTGTTAATTTCAAAGTTTTAAGAAAACCTTTAGGCCTTTTACCCTGCCAAATATTCCTTGATAACATCTCGTTCCATTCATTGAATTGATTTTGATTCATCTCTATTGGTAGTGTATGAAAGAGATATAACAGGCTGAGCAATATATTCATTGTAATAGACTCAATCCTTGAACTGAGACTAAAAAAATAGAAATCAGGTTCCATCTTGCCATATCTTCCTTAATTTGTTTTATATAAAGGCTAATAATTACATTCTGACAATTTTGCCAAATTTTTTGGCATAATGATGCCCAAATATTTGAAAGACTCTGTTTGCCATGCCCGAGGTATCGACTTTCAATTTCTTTTGGTGGGCTATAGTTATATGAAAGTAATTGGGTTTTAACTATGTTGATCTTCTATCCTGATAATTGATCATATTGTTCAAAGGATTGCATCAATTTAAGTAAAGAATATGTTGGTTGCCCTAGATAGATCAAAATGTCGTCAGCTTAACAAGCCAATTTATGCTCTGTCACTTTAATACTATTTCCCCTGATATCTTCATTTTGCCTGATGTATTGAGATAATGGTTCCAGACACAATGCGAAGAGTAGCGGTGACCATGCACAACCCTGCCTCGTGCCCCTTTCTAGAGTAATACTATTTGATAAATATCCATTGATTTTAATCCATGTCATACAGTTATGTCTTCAGCAGGACAGTAACATCTGGTGAGCTGTTATGTCCGCTTGGGACAATCCACGCCGACAAAAAAATAAAAACTAAAAACAATAATGTACAAAATACAGGACTGCACTTGATCAAGCTCAACGGTGAACAGCTGACTGCAGCGATCGCAGAATGGGTTGTACAAATCACCACCTGAATTTCGTACAGACGGGAAACTTCAAGCATGCATTCTTAGCAATGCATATTATTGAATAATTAGGGTACGCTCTGACATCATCTCTTTGGTCAGCTAATTGTGCAGAGGAAACAACGTCATCATCATGGCCAACGAAGGGCGCGGATTAGTAATGACGCGGTCAGCATGGCTAGAAATGATATCATCAACATCTCAGCTCAATGATGGTTTAAGAAGCAGTGATAGCCTCAGCGTGGCAAGTGGCAAGTGTTAATGAAAGCGCAGCGCAGACCATTCTGCTTATGTAAAGGGAGAATCTATATGAACAATAAACCAGGCCCCGTACTCGTTCAAACATATCAACACTACTGTCAACGTGCCTGCTTTGTGTCAGATGACGTGCTAACCCAGTCCAGGTGGTGGCGCTGCAGTCGCACAGAGAGATGAGGGCGAGTGCGCCTCCTGGTGAGCTTGGGAGCATTCATCAGACTGCTTCACATCAATTCCCACTTACAGAGACATCTTTGTTCTGCCCCTTTTCTCTTATTACAGCAATATCTACAAATCTTTTGAAAATCTCTCAGAAAATATTGTCTTATTTTTCTTGCACATAAGCATGTAGATGGACGTTTCCCGTAAATCTGCAAGTGCCTGAATATAAAGGGTTAACGGCATCGCTTATTGCCTGCAATGAATCTGATTAGGATTGTACAGCAACTCTCCTTTGTTGTTGATACACAGCATGGTTCAAACAGCAGAAACATGAATATTTATTGGAAGCATTCAGCGCATTATAGTTTTTTAGATGTTAAGTATACTAAACGTATGTATACGTGTGAACAGAAAATTTGAAAACAGTCAGTCATGTAAGTCGCGATATTCTTAGGTCCCATTCTCCGCAGCCACTGAATACAAGGTGCATCTCTTTTCATAATTTATACTCTTTATCCAGTGAACGATGGCCGGATTTGTCTTCGTGCAGACAGACCAAATGAAAGAGCGTAAGAAGCCTTGCAAATAAATCAATGACACCAAACGTCATTTAGATTTACGGAAAGAAAACAAAATGTGCCGAGAAAGAAAACATTCGGATAGCTAGGTCGCAGGGTGCAGACGTTCTGGTCCCCGGGGTATTCAGAAAAACAGAACTAGGGGAGAAATCACAGCGCCGTTGACGATGACCTCTGGGTACGCACTCGCCACAGGAGTAGTTACAGAATGCTGGAGGGTGACAAATGTTGTTCCTTTGTTTAACGCTCCAGAATTCTGAGAGGAAGTACTTACTGAAACTTCGAGAAACCTCCACTGATATTTAATAAACCTCTATGATCGGCAGACTGTTTTGCCCTCAAAAGGAAGGGACTGAGAGCAAATGGAGATCATTGAGCCTGGTGGTCGATGGGCAGTCGTGTTGCGCGGGGTCTGTTCTGGGTACCCTGCCCTTTTTGGCTTTAATACAAAAGCTTTTTGCGAAAGTGGAAGGTTTGCTTTTCACGATTGTGGCTGACCCGAAGACTGTTCGTTTTATGATTAATGTAATTGGTTGTCGTAGCTTAGAGCGGACCATGAATAGGAAGTGAAGCTGGGCTGAGAAGTGGAAGTCGACGTTCAATCCGGAAAAGTGTGAAGCAGTGCGCCGTGGTGGGCCGAAATACAAGGAGAAGTCTGGGATTATTGACAGGATTCTTCGCGGTGAGGAGGTACATACGGGACTTGGTGACCACCTGCACGGATCAAAGTTACCGCGCAAGTTGATAATGAGGCTCAGCAGGTGTTAAACCTCCTCATTCTGGGGACGAGGTGATAATGCAACAGCACCACAAATTCTGTTTAGACCACACTGGCAGAAACGAGTTCAGTTCTGGGCCCACATTATTAAAGAATCCCAATAGATAGGCATTAACTTGGAATAGATGATTAGGAGGATTTGTTCTTGCTTAGCCAGACGGCGGCGAATCTTGTGCATACACTTCCCCTCTCGGCTGTGGAGGACAAGTTATAGATGCAGTATTTAAAGCAGAACTTGTCAGGTTCTTGGTTAGTCAGGGCTTCAAAGGTTTTGGGGAGAAGGAACGGAATGGTATTGCGAGCGATGTCAAGTCATCGATGATAGCATGTTGGAGCAGAATAGGCCGTATGGCCTCATATGATAGAAAGGGTTTGGAAGCCTTAAATAGGATGCAGAAAGTATTTACGAGGAGCAGGTCTTATCAGGGAAAAATGAGCGCCCTCGGTTTTTTCCACGATAAGTGTTATTGATAATTGAACAGCGAGCCATTATCGAGGGCGTTAGTGGATAATGTGAGGGATATAGTAGTAAGCTAATTGGAGGAAATTGGGGAGGGGATGTCAGAAGTACGATTTTTTGTTTACACAGAGAATGTTGCGGGCTTGGCACATGCTGATGTACGTGGCTGAAAGATTACGGGAGTTTCGGCGACACCTGCATGAAAGTAAAATAGAGGATTATACAGAGAAGTCGTTTGTTTTATATTGGAGTAGGTTCCAGTGACGGTGGGACCGGTGCAGAAGAGACGGACTAACGTCCCAGCGGGAAGGTATGTTGGTGCTGCATGCAAGGTAGGGGTGGGGTTGGAATTTTAATAACCAGGGGAATGGGAACCAGACTGCCAGATCACGGAGAACTCGCCTAGTGAGGCATTCCGGGTGGAACTGGGCGGAGTAATGGGAAAGCTCCGCCCACGTTAACGGGGCTACAATGCAGACCACACAACTGTCCGAAGGTTTTCGAGGAATAAATTAGCAGAGATTGCAAACTGTTGCAAGAAAAAAAAAAGGTGATATAACTTTCCAGATTTTGACTGGAAATTCTATAAGTAGAGTTTGTCAGATGTGTTCTGGATAGTTTAGTTAATAACTGTAAGACCCAAACGTGAGGGGGTGCGAGAGAGAGAGAGAGAGAGAGAGAGAGAGAGAGAGAGAGAGAGAGAGAGAGAGAGAGAGAGAGACAGACAGACAGACAGACAGACAGACAGACAGACAGACAGACAGACAGAGATATGTTGTTTACATTGACGCGATCAAATGCCCGTGTATACTGAACCCTTGTGTTCCCTATCGCCCAATGAAAGCACCTCTGTCAACCTCGGAATTATACAGCCTGCGACTCGTTCCTCACAACTCAACATGGATGCAAACTCCCAAGAGTTTCATGATCAGAAGCGGACGACTGCTTAATTCAGAAACGCTTCTTCCCCTTACAATTACATTATTCCTCCGAACAGGGACAGGTCCTATCGATGGCCTGAATGCTTTTCTCTCTGGCTGATTGTCAGACCAAATCCAATTTAAAAAATACAAAGCTAACCCAAGGCCTGCGTCACCATTCAAATGTCGGAACTATGCAAACTTAAATCCTTCTTCTCCAGTTCCCGGTAACCCATCTTTCGAATATTTATCAATTTCCACTCGGCCTCCAGCTCCGTCAGGGGCAGAGATTTCCAGACATTCACCTGCCACTGAGAGAAGACATTTCCATTTACCCACCTTCTCAAAGATGGAGCATTTATTTGGTAATTATGTCGCTTTGTTAGTGACTGTCCCACGTGCGGAAACAATTTAGTATTACACGGAGAGTAGTACAGTGAGGGATCAGATCGTTCGGCCCATCGTGCCTGTGCTGGCCTTGTGGCCAGACCCACCCACCTGCTCATGATCCATATGCCTGCACTTGCTGTGTGCTCATGCCTCTAAGCCACCAATAAGGCATCTGCTTCCATCACCCGCCGAGGGACTATTGCTCCAGCTACAATCCAATCACAGTGATAAAACTTTATCCGGCACATCTCCTTTTCACTCCCTGCGCTCACCTAATATTTAGCACTGTCCTTGTCCAGAACCTGTCATAGGAACTGTTTGAGAAAGATCAGAACGGTAGTCCTCCTAAATTCTGGGTAGACAAACCCTAGCTGTGTCGGTTGCAGTTGGGACCCGGATTACTGTTCAGGCCCTGCATTGGAGTGAGTGTTCAGACCCAGTATGTGGGTTAGCATTCGTCCCCTGTATTTGCGTTAGTATTCTGACCTGACATTCGCGCTGTTTTCAGATTCTGCATGAGTATCGCCTTCATAAGAATACCATACTTCCGCCTGGTGAATCGTCTTGCAATGTCTATGAACAGTATTTTAAATCAGAACAAGAATCAGGCACACTTTCATTGGCATATGTCGTGAGATTTGCTAGTTTGCAGAAGCAATGCACTGCATTCGTTAATTATTTAAGAAAAAGTATAAAATATCATGAATATATAAATTAAGTGAAACAGGCTGGAGACCATATGCCCTCGAGACCATATGCCCTCTGCACTTTCCCCTCGAACTTTCGCTGCTCTCTCCTTTTCATCAGCTACAATTCCTTTGCCATTCAGGCCAATATGTCGGTCACAATCGAAACTTGGTCTACAGGGCGCCAGATGATATGACTGGACTGTAGTAAAAAGGAGTAAATCCATTCAGCTTTCATTTCATTTTGCTGAGCCGGTGTGCCGTGTCAGTGGAACCATCAACAGCTTAACTCCTGCCGAAAACAACGATTCAGTTAGAAACATAGAAAGACAGAAAACATAGAGCTCAATACAGGCTCTTCGTCCCACGAAGCAGTGCCGAGCATGTTCCTATCTTAGAACGACCTAGGCTTTACCTTTGGCCCTCTATTTTTCTAAGCTCCATGCAGCCATCCAGGAGTCTGTTTAAAATCTCTATTACTTCCGCCTCCAACACCGCCGCCGGCAGCCCATTCCACGTACTCACCACTCTCTGCATAAAAAAAACTTACCCCTGACATTTCCTCGGTACCTACCTTCCAATCATCTTAAAACTGTGCCCTCTCGTGCTAACCATTTCAGCCCTGGGGAAAAGCAGCTGACTATCCACACGATCAATGCCTCTCATCACCTTGTACACCTCTATCAGGACACCTCTCATCCTCCAACATTCCAAGGAGAAAACGCCAATTTCACTCTACCTATTCTCATAAGGCATGCTCCCCAATCCAGGCAATATACAAATACATCTCCTCTTCACCCTTTCTACGGTTTCCACGTCCTTATTGCAGTGAGGCGACCAGAACTGAGCACAGTACTACACGTGGGGTCTGACCAGGGTCCAATATAGCTGCAACATTACCTCTCGGCTCTTAAATTCAACCCCACGACTGATGAAGGCCAATGCACCCTACGCCTTCTCAACCACAGAGTCAACCTGCGCATCTGCTTTGAGCGTCCTATGGACTCGGACCCCAATATCCCTCTGATCCTCCACGCAGCCAATAGTCTTACCATTAAAGCTACATTCTGCCATCATATTTGACCTACCAAAATGAACCACTTCACAGTTATCTGTGCTGAACTCCATCTGCCACTTCACAGCCCTGTTTTGCAACCTATCAACGTCCCATTGTTACCTCTGACAGCCCTCCACACCATCCACAACACACCCAACCTTTGTGTCATCAGCATATTTACTAACCCATCACTTCTTCATCCGGGTCATTATAAAAATCACAAAGGGTAGGGGTCCCAGAACAGATCGCTGAGGCACACCACAGGTCACTGACCTCTATGCCGAATATGACCCGTCTACAACCACTCTTTGCCTTCCGTGTGCAAGCCAGTTCTGGATCCACAAAGCAATGTTCCCTCGGATCCAATGCCTCCTTACTTTCTCAATAAACCTTGCATGACGTACCTTATCAAATGCCTTGCTGAAATCCATATATCCTACCTCTACTACTCTACCTTCATCAAAGTGTTTCGTCACATCCTCACAAATTGCAATCAGACAAGTAAGGCACGACCTGCCTTTCACAAAGCAATGCTGACTATTCCTAACCGTATTACGTCTCTCCAAATGAAGTTCTTCTCCATCAACTTACCAAACACTGAAGTAAGACTCTCTGGCCTATAATTTCCTGGGCTATTCGACTTCCTTCCTTGAAAAAGGGAACAACATCCGCAACCTTCCAATCCTCCACAACCTCTCCCATCCTCATTGATAACGCAAAGATCATTGCCAGAGGCTCAGCAATAACCCTCTCGCTTCCCAGAGTCGTATATAGTACACCCCGTCTGGTCCCGGTGATTTATCCTACTTGATGCTTTCTAAATGCACATCTTCCTCCTTAATATCTACATTCTCAAAATTTTGAGTCCACTGAAATTCATCCCTAAATCGCCAAGATCCTCCTCCGTAGTGAATATTGAAGCAAAGCATTCATTAAGTACCTCTGCCATCTCCTCCGGTTCCACACGCCCTTTTCCATTGTCACACTTGATTGGTCCTATTCGCTCACATCTTATCCTCTTGCGCTTCACTTACTTGTAGAATGCCTTGGGGTTTTCCTTAATCCTGTCTGGCAAGGCCTCCTCATCGCTCCTCTGGCTCTCCTAATTCCATTCTAAAGCTCCTTCCTGCTCGCCTGATAATGTTCCAGATTCCTATCATTACCTCGTTTTTAGAACCTTTCGAAAGCGATTCCTTTCTTCTGCTTGACGAGGTTTACAACCGAATTTGTACACTACGGATCTTATACCCTACCATCCTTTCCCTGTCTCATCGGAACGTATCGGAAATAACCCCTGAGCATTTGCCACATTTCTTCCATACGTTTCCCTGAGAACAAATGTTTCGAATTTATGCTTCCAAGTTACTGCCTTATGGCCTCATATTTCCCCTTTTCTACTCGAACTCTCCACTGACAGAAAATGAGAGAAACACCCTTTTACAGGGCACCTCAGAAACACGGCTGGTTACCTCCTCGTTAACAAGATAATGGACTCAGCGTTGAGGAAGCCGCCTTTCGCCAGCTCCGTACGTCCTGCGTGAACATGACTTGGGACCCACCAGATCGGGAAAGCCGGTATGTTTCAACCAGCTGCACCCCAATTTCTGCCAATACAGTGTAAGTGCTGTCCCCTTGTAACTACCTGTAGTCAAGGAATAACAGATCGTCCACTACATACAATTATAATAAAGTAAAATTTATGAATGTCAACTGAGTGAAACAGTTATTCAAGAAGAAAAAAAAAACAAATAAATAAATAAAATAAAATTGTCCATTATAATTAAAGCAGTCAAATGTGCACAAAGTTTGAGCTCAGATCATCCAAACGCCGGCAGCGTCCTTGTACTCACGGCGCCGAAAGAACTTTCCGTCTAGGACCCCGTAGAAACGCGCATTCCTCTGGGATCGAGTCCTGCCGCTGCTTCTCTCGGCCTTCCTCTCTTTTCGTCTCCCGCCGAAGAAGCCCTCGTCTCGTTTAGTGTCTGTTACAAAACCTCCCCGCCCAGGTTTCTTAACAACTGTCCACCTACTGATTGACTGAGCAGACATTTCTGAGAGAGGTACCTGGAGGAATGAAGAGACAAGCAGCAAGCGCTGAGGACAACCCTGCCATCCCGAGAGAGCAGCACCTGTCTCTGTCACACTCGGAGACCGAGCCGCACTTCCTGGTCCCCGGGCCGGATCACTGCGGCCCGTCATCGGAAAAGGCGGAGCTGAATGGACCGCCGAGCGAGAACGTGTCGGGAAGAATGAGCGAGCCTAAAACATGGAAGAAGGACAAGGCCGTTCCGTCCTCTCTCCTCTTCTTTCCTCCTCTACCAGCTCACGTGACAAGTTTATGAATACTACTTCCATGCCAGATGGATAGACTGGTTGAGTGGTGCCGCACAGCAAGACAGCAAGAGGAAGGAATTGGTCGTGGACTTCACAAAGGAGAATTCAGGGGAACAGACACCCGTCCCCCTCGAAGTGGTGAGCAGCATTAAGCTACTCGGCGCGAGCATCTGAGAGAATCTCTGCTTGGACTCACATATTTATAATTTCACGGAGAAAGCCACATCAGCGGCTGCATGATATCAGGAGCTGGAAGTGATCTGGCGTGTCACGAAGGACGGTGACATTTCTACAGACGCAGGGTGGTGGACGGTGTCGCCAGAGATCGCAGAGGATAGTAGACACAATCACATCCGTCAGCGGCACTGGCCTCCACATCAAGGAGTCGAAGCACACTGCAGTACAAACGCAGGCCTTTCGGCCCAGCTAGTCCGTGACAAACCATTAATCTGCATAGTCCCATCACCCTGGACCTGGAACATAGTGAGCCTCACTGCCTCCCATGCTTATTCATTAATTATTATTATTATTATTATTATTATTATTATTATTATTATTATTATTATTATTATTGTTATTGTTATTATTATTATTATTATTATTATTATTATTATTATTATTATTATTGTTATTATTATTATTATTGTTATTGTTATTATTATTATTATTATTATTATTATTATTATATTATTATTATTATTATTATTATTATTATTATTATTATTATTATTATTATTATTATTATTGTTATTATTATTATTATTATTATTATTATTATTATTATTATTATTATTGTTATTATTATTATTATTATTATTATTATTATTATATTATTATTATTATTATTATTATTATTATTATTATTATTATTATTATTATTATTATTATTATTGTTATTGTTATTATTATTATTATTATTATTATTATTATTGTTATTGTTATTATTATTATTATTATTATTATTATTATTATTATATTATTATTATTATTATTATTATTATTATTATTATTATTATTATTATTGTTATTGTTATTATTATTATTATTATTATTATTATTATTATTATTATTATTATTATTATTATTATTATTATTATTATTATTATTATTATTATTCGCAGTGCGCTCTCTTTTGCGCACTGTTTGAACTCACCGCCGTCATGGCGCTTCACTGATTCTGTTATGGTTATTAAGACCGTAAGACCATAAGACAAAGGAGCAGAAGTCGGCCATTCCGCCGTCGAGTCTGCACCCCCGTTTCATCATGAGCTGATCCAATCTCCCCTCCTCCGCCTTCTCACGATAACCTTTGATGCCCTGATTACTCAGATATCTATCAATCTCTGCCTTAAATACTCTCAATGACTGGACCTCCACTGCCGCCCGTGGCAACGAATTCCACAGATTCACAACCCTCTGGCTAAAAAAACAAGTAATTCGCATCTCTATTCTGAGTGGGCGCCCTGCAATCCTCCAGTCATGTCCTCTCGCACTAGACTCCCCCACCATGGGAAACAACTTTGACACATCTACTCTGTCCATGCCTTTCAGCATTCAAAATGTTTCCATGACGTCCCCCCTCATTCTTCTAAACTCCAAGGAGTACAGTCCAAGAGCGGTCAAACGTTCCTCATATGTTAACTCTCTCAGTCCTGGAATCATTCTCGTAAATCTTCTCTGAACCCTCTCCAATGTCAGCATATCCCTCCTTAAACAAGGAGCCCAAAACAGCACACAGTACTTCAAGTGAGGTCTTACCAGCGCCTTATGGAGCCTCATCACTTCCCTGCTCCTATATTCTATTCCTCTAGAAATGAACGTCAACATTGCATTCACCTTCTTCACCGCCGACTCAACCTGGAGGTTAACCTTAAGGGTATCCTGCACGAGGACTCCCAAGTCCCGTTGCATCTCTGAACTTTGAATTCTCTCCCTATTTAAATAATAATCTGCCCGTTTACTTCTTCTACAAAAGCGCATGACCGTACACTTAGAAATGTTTCTATGAGGTCCTCATCCCCTCCTTATTCGTCCAAACTCCAAGAAGTATAGTCCAAACCCGCTCATTCCCGGAATCATTCCAGTGAATCTTCTCTGAACCCTCTCCAACGTCAGCCCATCCTTTCTTAAATAAGTCCAAAACTGCACACAGTATCCCATAGATTTTTTGAGAATCCCACAGGAAAATGTATCTCAAGGATATATACTTTAACATAAATATACTTTGATAAAATTCCTTGAAGATGATGGAGCCGGTGAAGCTGAGTGAAGTTATCCGCTCCAGACTGGTCACCACCTTTGATGCGACCTGCGGCAGTGTTGTCGTCAGCCAACGTCAACACGGCATTCGAGCCGCGCGAGGACGCGCAGTCATAAGCGTAAAGCAAGGAGAGCAAGGAAGAGGATTTAATTTAATGTAACAAAGAGAAGCAGCCATGATGAGATGTTACAGAGATCACCTAAGCATCCTGGTATCGTGTAGAAATCAGGATATGCGAGTAAAGATGTCGCACACCCTCCACTGGGGCGACTAAGAGAGTTCACGTGTGATTTTTTTTTAAATTGAGAGTTGAGAAGATAACTGAAGATGCAGTGTGCGCTATGGGCTTTCACTTTGCACAGTTTCCAGAGAGGTGAGGTAATTAAATCCGGATTCTCACCTTGTATGGTAGAACTGTCCAGTTACAGACAAACGAGTGAACGTCCCTTTTAGCGGGGTCCTCCAGAAGCACAGCTCTTTAATAGGTCAATGGAATGAGCGGTGAGAAAACCACCTTTCGCCAACTCCGTACGTCGATGGTCCATATGTGTTGAGCCCCACCAGATCTGGAGAGCCGGGATGTTTCAACCAATCGCATCCCAATCTGTGTCCACTTGCAATTACGCGTCGGCAAGAGAAAACAGATTGGACAATGCAGAGAATTATAAGAAAGGTATATTCATGAAATTCTGCTTAACCATCGGGTTATTAAAGAAGAAAGAAAACGATAACAATAAGACGACCCATTATAATTAAATCATTCAAATGTGCTCGATGTTGTTGCTGAGACAGCATCAAGTCCGAGATCACATCTCATCCTGGACTCCATTGAGTCGTGCAGTCCTTGAGATCTTCCTGTCCAACTCGGGTGCCTTCCCCTGTCCATTAATGGTTTTCTGCATGTTTTTTTGAGGATGACACAATCCCATTCTGGCTGGAGTTCCACAGGGCTCGGTGTTCGGATCGCTGCTTATTACGATGCATGTCAATGATTTGGACTATGGGATTAATGGATTTGTGGCTAAATTTGCCATTGATACAAAGATCGGTGGAGTAACGGGTTGTGTTGAGGAAACAGACAGCCTGCAGAGAGAGTTTAGGGGAATGGGCAAAGAAGTGGGAAATGAAATGCATTTTTGGAAAGTGGTTTGGCATGCAACTTGGCGGAAGGATTAAACGGATAGACTGTTATTTAGATGGGGTGAGAATTCAAAATGCAGAGGTGCAAATGGACTTGGGCCTTCTTGTGCAGGATACAATAAAAGTTAATGTTGGCATTCATTTCTAGACGTATGTAATATGTAGGCCTCCGTTAGTCTCGATAGACC
>NW_026779117.1:22500-154173 GCF_030144855.1 Hypanus sabinus
GCTCTTGTGGTTAGGGATCCGCTTTGGAAAGAGTGATCACAGTCTGATTGAATTTCTCATACAAATGGAGGGTGCAATAATTCAATGTAATCCCAGTGTATTCTGCCTAAACAACAGAGACTATATTGCGACGAGGGAGGGTTCGGCCAGCGTACACTGGCAACACAGGCTATATATTTGGAACAGTTAATTATAAGCCTGTTAGTTTAACATCTGCAGTTAGGGAAGTGCTTTAATGTAAAAAAATAGCAAGCCGCTCGAAAGGAATGGATCCATCAGGCAGAGGCGGCATGGATTAAGCAAAGGCAGGTCCTGTTTGACACACTTACTGGGGTTGCTTGAGGATGTAACGAGCACAGTCGATTGAGGGGGACAGATGGGTGGTAGTTACTTGGATTTCCAGAAGGAGTTTGGTCTGGTGCCGGATAAAAGACTTGTCCATCAGGTAAGGATGCACAGAGTTGTGGGTGATTCATCAGCATGGATAGCGGATTGGTTAACAGAGAGTTGTGATATATGGGTGCTGCTCTGGTTAGCAATCAGTGGTGAGCGTTTTCCTTTCCTGCAGGGGTCGGTGCTGGATCCGACAACTATTTACGATATTCATTAACGATGTGGAAGAATGGACCAAGTGTACTGTATCTGGGTTTGCTGAGTGGGTGGAAAGCGGATCGCCCTGAAATAACACACACATACCATGAGGGAGATCTATAGACATGTTACAGACGACACCGGAATTGATCTCTGAACTCCGGATCGGCTCGAGCTGTAATAGAATACCACTGATTTGAACTGAATTGAATTGACTTGGCCTCATTACTTCCTTCGTATACATGAGGAGCAAAACATCCTGCGTTTTGTCGCCGTCTAAATATGCAATGTGTAATTTATAATAAATATTATCAAGTCAAGTCAAGTCAATTTTTATTGTTATTTCGACCATAACTGCTGGTACAGTACACAGTGAAAACGAGACGTTTTTTCAGCACCAGCTTCATGAACAAAACAAAAACTACACTGAACTACATAAACCACGTATTACGACAGTCAATCTAACATACAAATACAGTTGTGTCAGCATGAGTTAATCAGTCTGATGGCCTGGTGGAAGAATCTGTCCCGGAGACCGTTGGTCCTGGCTTTTATGCTGCGGTACCGTTTCCCGGATGGTAGCAGCTGGAACAGTTTGTGGTTGGTGTGACTCGGGACGCCAATGATCCTTCGGCCCCTTTTCGCACACCTGTCCTCGTAACCAACATGACCTAGAGGGATGCTCACATCTACAGATGCACTGGGTTGTCCACATCACTCTCTGCCGAGTCCTGTGATTGAGGGAAATACAGTTCCCGTACCAGGCAGTGATGCAGCCACTCAGGATGCTCTCAATTGTGCCCCTGTAGAGAGTTCATGGAATTTGAGTGCACATACCAAACCTCTTCAACCGTCTGAGGTTAAAGAGGCACTGTTGTGTACAGCTGGTGTGTACAGACCACATGAGATCCTCGGTGATGTTTTGTCATTTCAAACAGACTAGCGGGAAGGACGGCAGAACAGCAGAGGCTGGAGTTTATGCGAGGTGAGGCACGTGCAAGACAGATGCATCCCAAAGCAGAATAAACTTACGAATGGAAAAAGGATGTGAACTGTGGCTGACAAGAGAAGTCAAAGCCAAAGTAAAAGCAAAGCAAAGGGCATAAAAGGAAGTTAAAATTAGTGGGAAGACAGAGGATTGGGAAGGTTTAAAAGCTTACAAAAGGAAAGTAAGAAGGTTATTAAGAAGGAAGAGATGAAGTTTGAAAGGAAACTGGGAAAATAATATCAAATAGGAGACTACAAGCTTTTTTCAAGTATATAAACAGTAAAAGATAGGTGAGAGTGGATATAGGACCGATAGAAAATGATGCTGGAGAAATTGTAATTCTCTTCACTAAGGAAGATATCAGAAATATGCTGGACATTCAAGGGTGTCAGGGAGGAGAAGTATGCACAGTCATAATTACGACAGAGAAAGTACTCAGGAAGCTGAATAGTCTAAGGGGAGATAAATGTCCCGAAACAGATTGAATGCACCCCTGTGTTCTGAAGGAAATAGCAGTGGAGATTGCGGATACATTAGCAATAATCTTTCAAAAGTTGACAGATTCTGGCCTGGTCCCGGAGGACTGGAAGATTGCAAATGTCACTCCGCTATTTAATAAGGAGGCAAGGAAACAAAAAAGGAAATTATAGACCTGTTAGCTTGACATCGGTGGTTGGGAAGTCGTTAGAGTCGATTGTCAAGGATGAGGTTACGGAGTACCAGGAGGCATATGAAAAAATAGGCAGAACTCAGCATGGTTTCCTTAAAGGAAAATGCTGCCTGACAAACCAATTGCAAATTTCTGAGGAAATTACAAGTAGGATAGACAAGGGAGATGCAGTGGATGTTGTGTGTTTGGATTACCAGAAGGCCTTTGACAAGGTGCAGCGCATGAGGCTGCTAAACAAGATAAGAGCCCATAGAAGTTGCCTATGTGGATAAAGCTTTGGCTGATGTGCAGGAAACAGAGAGTGGGAATAAAGTGAATCCATTCTGGGTGACTGCCGGTTACCAGTGGTGTTTCACAGGGGTCCGTGTTGGGGCCGCTTCTTTTTTCGTTGTATACCAACGATTTGGATTATGGAATAGATGGCTTTGCGGCTAAGTTTGCTGATGATACAAAGATAGGTGGAGGGGCCGGTAGTGCTGAGGAAACAGAGAGTCTGCAGAGAGACTTGGATAGATTGGGGGAATGAGTAGAGAAATGACAAATGAAACACAACGTTGGAAAGTGTACGGTCATGCGTTTTTGTAGAAAAAGTAAACGGGCAGACTATTATTTAAATGGGGAGAGAATTCAAAGTTCTGAGATGCAACGGGACTTGGGAGTCCTCGTGCAGGATACCCTTCAGGTTAACCTCCAGGCTGTGTCGGTGGTGAAGAAGGTGAATGCAATGTTGGCATTCATTTCTAGAGGAATAGAGTATAAGAGCAGTGATGTGATGTTGAGGCTCTATAAGGCACTGGTAAGACCTCACTTGGAATACTGTGTGCAGTTTTGGGCTCTTTATTTAAGAAAGGATGTGCTTGCGTGGGACAGGGTTCAGAGAAGATTCACTAGAATGATTCCGGGAATGAGCGGGTTTGGACTGTACTCCTTGGAGTTTGGAAGAATAAGGATGGGGGGGGGGGGACCTCATAGAAACATTTCTAATGTTGAAAGGCATGGACAGCGTGGATGCGGCAAAGTTGTTTCCCATGGTGAGGGAGTGTCGTATGAAAGGACATGACTTGAGGATTGCCGCGTGTACATTCAGAACAGAGATGCGATTTTTTTTAAGCCAGAGGGTGGTGAATTTGTGGAATTTGTTGCCACGGGCGGCAGTGGAGGCCAAGTCACTGGGTGTATTTAAGGCAGAGATTGATAGGTATCTGAGCAGCCAGGGCATCAAAGGTTATGGTGAGAAGTAGGGGGAGTGGGACGAAATGGGAGAATGGATCAGCACATGATGAATTGGCGGAGCAGTCTCTATGGGAAGAATGGCCGTCTTCTGTTCCTTTGTCTTATGGTCAATGCAGCACATACTCAATTGATCTGGTTGCATGAATAGTCATGGTCCGGTCCGTTAAATCCGCACTCCGGTTCACGGTCCGGTCCATCGTTCCTTATTCCAGGTTTTCCGGTTTTCCCTTGTTTTCCTGGGTTCTCTGATTGAGGCACCGGATTCGCATTTTGGTCTGGCTACATAAATAGCTCCTGGATTCAGCTTCTTTTGCTGGACTGTTCGCTTCCCTTCACCTTCCTCCTGAAGCCTTTGCCAGAGGCCTCGCCTGCGTCCTCCCCTGTATCGCTGTCAAGTTCTGCCGCCGGAGCAAGACCGGAGCCTTGCTCTGTCTAGATAAGGAACTGTCTATCATTGTTTTCAACTGTCTCTGTGTCCAGGTCTTCGCTAGGTGGGTCCGGCCGTTGCCGCTGCCTTGTGTTGGGAACCGTCTCTATGTCCAATCCTTCGCTAGATCCAGTGCCTAGACGCTACCTCGTGTCGGGAACAGTCATTCTATGTTCTGTCTACGATTCCCGGCCTTAAGTCCGGCTCCCATGGAGGGCTCCTGACTGTGTGTAGAGCCCAGGCCTCTAGTCCTGTTCCTAAGGAGGGGTCCCGGCTCTGTGTTCCTGTTCTCTCTGGACCAAGGCTCTCGTTCCCTGTTCTCTCTAGATTAAGGCTCTGTGTTCCTGCTCTCTCAAGACCCAGGCTCTGTGTTCCTGCTCTCTCAAGACCCAGGCTGTGTGTTCAGGTGTCCCAAGATCGACTCAAGGCTTCATGTTCTTGCTCTGTCCGTGTGCATCGTCCTGTGCAGGAGTTCTATGTCTGCTTCTGCAGCCAAGACTCGAAGAACGGAAGCCTCGCCTAGTCCTGCAGCCAAGCCTCAAAGGACCCAAGCCACTTCCAGTCCTGTAGCCATGTCATTTCCTCCCCTAATTCCGGGGTCCGAACCCGAGTCAAGACCCAGGTTCTAGGTCCTTGTCCGGTCTCTGGCACAGAGTCCAAGCCCAGGCTCCTAGTTCCCAGTTCCTTGTCCTGGTCCCGCATTCCTGTCCAAAGTCCTAGCCCAAGTCTGTATTCCTGTCCCAGCTCCTAGTCTGTGTCCTTTCCCGTCGCTAACCTTAGTCCAGTCCAGTTCCGAGTACTTGAATTTGGATCCGCTCCCAGCGCCTACCTTATGACAGAACAGTCCAGCAAAGCACAGCCCCAGCGACAGAGACACTGTCGTGTTACTCTCACCACCCTGGGTTCTCGCCTGTTGAATGTCCCCCCACTTGTCCGTGTCGTCAAAAGTTTGGGGAAGATTTTTAGGTCGACAGGTGGCTCCCATGGGGGCTGGGAGGTGAGGGGTGAGGTAATGTCATGGTCTGGTCCGTGAAGTCCGCATTCCGTTTCGCAGTCCGGCCCATCGTTCCTTCTTCCAGGTTTTATTTGTTCTGTTTGGCGCTCTAATTGAGGCAGCTGGTTCTCATTTTGGGCGGGATCCATAAACAGCTCCTGGATTCAGCTCCATTTGCTGGACTGTTCTCTTCCCTTCACCATCCTACTGAAGCCTCGCCTGCGTACTCGTTTGTATCGCTGTCAAGTTCTATCGCCGGAGCAAGAACGGAGCCTTGCGGTGTTTAGATAAGGAACTGTCTCTGTGTCCATGTCTTCGCCAGGTAGGTCCTGCCATTTGCAGGTACCGCGTGTTGGGAACAGTCTGTTTTCACGCCCTAGTTGTTGCTCCCTGGGAGGGTCCTGACTTTGTGTAGAGCCCGGCCCCAAGTCGTGTTCCTAAGGTGGGGTCCCGGCTTTGTGTTCCATGTCCCTGTGTTCCATTCTCTATCAAGACCTAGGCTCTGTGTTCCTGGTCTCTCTAGACCAAGGCCCAGTGGTCCTGGTCTTCTAGACCAAGGTTCCGTCTTCCTTGTCTCTCTAGATCAGGGCTCAGTGTTCCTTGTCTCTCCAGACCAAGGCTCAGTGGTCCTGGTAACACTAGACCAAGGCACCGTGTTCCTGGTCTCTGTAGACCAAGGCACAGTGGTCCTGGTCTCTCTAGACCAAGAGTCTGTGTTCCTTGTCTTTCTAGACCAGGGCTCAGTTGTCCTGCTTTCTCGGGACCAAGTCTCCGTGGTCGGGTATCCCGAGGCTTTGGGTTCTTGCCCTGTTCATGTGCATCGCCATGTGCAGGAGTTCCATGTCTAGTCCTGCAGCCAAGCCTCACCTAGTCCTATAGCCAAACCTCGAAGAACCCACGCCATATTCAGTCCTCTAGCCACGTCATGTCCTCGCCTAGTTCCGGGGTCCGGGTTCGAGTCAGGACCAAGGTTCTGGCTCCTTGTCCAGTCTCTGTCTCGGAGTCCAAATCAAGGCTTCTAGTTCCCAGTTCCTTGTCTTCGTCCCACTTCCCTATCCAAATTCTGTGTTCCTTTCTCAATTCCTAGTCTGTGTCCTGTCCCGTCCCTAACTCTATTCCAGTTCAGTTCCTAGTACTTCAGTGTCTGTGTCTTGCATTTGGGTCCGCTCCCAGCGCCCACCTTATGACATGAATTGAAACGAACATAGAAACAATCGGAGCAAGGGTGATTTTATCAAAGCCCACTGTACACGTTGATGCACCAGTCGCTTAGAAATATCTGAATAACTGAATTGAAGGTGAGCCTGCTCCACAGTCAGAGAATTCGTCTTCTGCAATCTCAGGAGACATCCCCGTGTTTTCTTTGTCAATCACTTATCGATTCTGACATTTTGCAAATATTTCAGACGCCTGAAGCACGTCATCGGGATATAAATGTTCTACTCACGTGAATGGTCTAAGCCAGGATTTGATAATTCTTTGTGTATTGTTTACAACAATGCTTATTTTTCTCTACAATACTCATTGATTGAAAATGAAGAACAAATAAACAAGGTTGATTTGCTATTTATTTACCAAACGCTGACGCCAAATATGTATTTCGATACTGCGGGAAAAGCACTTCTCCCGCCCGTGCTCGTTTCGCCACCATCCAGCCCGAATGAGCTTCTACCTTCGTGACACTCACTGAACGAGGGACAGGAATACGAGGAAAGTCGAGCAGTATTCAGTCAGCGAAACTGTCATGGCCCCATCTGGCAATTTCCCACCTCAGCAATTGGGCCTCAATCGCCTTGTCTGATTCCCAATCATTCCCAGTTCCACTAATGGCACACGCCCGCACCCGTCAGTAAATGCAGGATTAAAACCCTGCAATCACAGCAAGGAGCTGCCCGTCTCCGACGCCACGCCTGTGTCCGGCACCGGCGGTCGTCCGCAGCCACGCCGCTGCAACAGAAACCTACTCTTTGCTCATGGGAAGCTCCTGGAAACACACGTCGATGATGTTGTTTGAGAGTTTATAGAGATTACGTCGCACCACAATGTTGGGAGGGCAGATGCTTGTGGCAGAGTGACGATGCCAAGTAAGGGATGTAGAAGTCCGGATTGAGGTGAGAGAACTAGGATACAAATGAGTCAAAATATTCAGGGATGTCTCCGTCGTCAAGCTGTGACGCGCAGAGGCATGGATAAGAATGGCAAAGAAATAGTCAGAGATGCTTTCCGTGAACATCCTCGACGGTTGTCTTTCTGATGTGTCCGTCCACGTTCCGACCATCACCAGTGACGTCACCTGGGGAGACAGTACACAGTCCATGTTGACTACGCAGGCAACCCAAGGGAGCTACTGTTGTGGAGGAGAAATACGAGTGGTGTTTTCTCAGTCCGTCTCAATCATCGTGACAAAGCAACTTTTCATACGATTTACATGCTTCATATCATCCCCCCGCCGCACGAAAACTTTTCTTTTGGTCATGAATATCTCGCTTCCCATCGCCGCCTGACTCTCGCCCAGCACTGTTACGTCATCAAAATGCGACGTGTACGCGGGAACAATCAGGACCCTCCACGACTCATAGTCTTGAACGTAATGGATATGTTGCATTTGCAGGGAACAGTTTGCGTCGACAGCCCAATATTTTGTTCACCTACCTCTTCCGATCACTGTAAGCAGATCGATCGCCCAGATTAATTGTCTGTAAACGTGAGGAAATCATCGTGATTAGCAAAAGAATATATTGTCAAAATCTGGACGTGGTAGAAGGGATCGGGAAGAATATTGGAAAGGACCTGCCCGTATTTAACAAACTGGCCCTGAATTAAACCGCGGAACAGCCGGGCCATGATGGAAAGAGGATTTACTGAGACACACGGTTATTAGATATTGCAGGAGGAACCAGACGTGCATAAGAGTCAGGAGAAGATTTAGGCAATCCCGACATGGAGCCCGCTCCGCCATTCCATCATACCTGATTTACTTTCAGCCTCATCCCCATTCACCCGCCTTCACTGTAGAACATTCGGCGCTTCATAACTCAGGACTTTGGCCTCCACAATAAATAGCACAGATAGGCCACGCTCTGACTAATGATATGCCTCCTTATCTCTCCGTTCCAAAGGGAGTTCACTCTCCTCTCAAGCTGTGCTCTTTGGTCTGAGCCACTCCTAAGATGAGAGATATTTTCTCCACGCCACTCTGTACAGGGATGTGTCAAGGAAGGCTCTCTCCCAAACGACAGCGGGTAGAGGACAGAGTCATTAAACGCTCTTCATCCCTTTACGCTCTCACTCCTGAGACCCATCTCGTTTATTTCCTCTCGACCGTCTCCAAGACATCCCGTCCTTTCTTAGATGAGGGCTTCAAAACTTCTTAAAATTCTCGGAATGGGTTCTGTCAAGAACCATAGAACACGGAAAACAGGTCATTCGGCCCTTCCAGTCTGTGCCGAAACTTTATTCCGCTAGTCCCAGTGACCTGCACCCAGTCCTTAAACCTTCAGATCTCTCCAATCCATGTACCTGTCCGTTTATTCTTAAAACTTGAGTGAGCCCGCATTTACCACGTCCGATGGCAGCTCGTTCCACACACCCACCACTCTCTGGGTGAAGATGTTCCCCCTAATGTTCCCCTAAAAGCCTTTCCCCTTCCATCCTGAAGCCATGTCCTTTCGTATTTATCTGCCCTAATCTAAGGGGAAAGAGCTTATTCAGATTTACTCTGCCTATACCCCTCATAATTTTGTAAACTATCAAATCTCCCCTCATTCTTCTATGCTCCAAGGAATGAAGTCCTAACCGGTTCAATCTTTCCCTGTAACTCATCTCCTGAAGACCCAGCAACATCTTGGTAAATCTCTGCACTCTTTGAATCTTACTGATATCCTTCCTGTAGTTGTGTGACCAGAACTCCGCACAATATTCCAAATTTGACTTCACCAATGTCTTATCCAACCTCCGTATAGCATTCCAACTCCTATACTCAATACTTTGATTTATGAATGCCAGGATGCCAAAAGCCTTCTTTACAACCCTGTCCACCTGTGACGCCACTTTCATTGAATTATTCCCAGATCCCTTTGTTCCTCCGCTCTCTTCAGCGCCCTACCGTTTACTGTGTAACTACCTTGATTTTTCCTTCCAAAATGCAACTCCTCACACATGTCTACATTAAATTCCATCTGCCATTTTCTGGCCCATTTTTCCAGTTGGTGCAGATCCCTCTGCAAGCTTTGAAAGCCTTCCTCGCTGTTCCCAACCCCTCCAGTCTTAGTGTCACCAGCAAACTTGCTGATCCATTTTATCACACTATCATCTAGATAATTGATATAAACAACAAACAACAATGGTCCCAGCACAAATCCCTGAGACACACCACTAGTCACAGGCCTCCAGTCTGAGAAGCAATCATCCACTACCACTCTCTGTCTTCTCACACACAGCCAATTTCAAATCCAGTTTACAACCGCTCCATGGATGCCTAGTATCTGAACCTTCTGAACTAACCTCCCATGGGGAACTTTGTCAAATGCCTTACTAGAGTCCATGTAGACGACATCCACAGGTTTTTCGTCATCTACTTTCTTGGTAACCTCCTCTAAAAACTCTACGGGATTCGTTAAACTCGATCTACAACGCGCAAAGCCATGCTGACTATCCTTAATCAGCCCTTGGCAGTCCAAATCCTTGTATATCCGATATCTCAGAACACCTTCCAATAATTTACCTGCTACTGATGTCAGGTTCACCAGCCTGCAATTACCTGGTTTACTTTTGGAGCCTTTTTTGTACAAGGGAACAACATGAGCTACCCTCCACTCCTGCGATACGCGACCGAGGCTAAGGATATTTTAAATAATTCTGCCAGGGCCCCTGTAATTTCTACACTAGTCTCCCTCAAGTAACACGTCAGGCCTGGAGGATTTATCCTTCTTTATTCGCTGTAAGGAAGCAAGCAATTCTTCCTCTTTAATCTCTATGTTTCCCCTCTTTCCATGTACGCTATGCCAGTTATGCATTTAAAATGACTTTAAAATCCTGCGAATCCCATCGTTTCATTTTTGTGCTCCGTACCTGTCAAAATCAATCATAACATTGCAATTTCCTTCCTTCCTTCCCACTAATTCAACATAAAAGATAGACATTCAGGGATCCTGCACTACAACACCAAAGTCGATTTACACGTCCGATTTATAAATTCGATCTCTTTTGTAAAATAGGCTGCCGCTTCACACTTCCTGTCAAAGTGCACGAACAAATTCCTCCATATACTAGATTTTATTTGTCTTTGTTTGTCTGTCGCCCTCATTGTTCCTCGATGCTTCCTGAGTCCTGAACACTGCCGACAACTACCTTTGTATCGTCCCCAGTCCTGGCCACTTCGTTGTCAAGATTATTGGCTGCAAACGTGGAAAGCGGCGGCCGAGCGCCGACTCCCACAGAACAGCACTGGTCAACGGCAGCCCATTGGAAACATCTCCCATTCAGTCCGCCTCTTTCCTTCCTCCCACTCGGCGAAACCTCTGTTTTCCGCCATGTAACACCACGCGCTCTGACATTCAGTGGCCCGATGTGCGGTAACTTGTGAAAGGCCTTCTAGAAGTCCAGGCGCACAGCACCCTCGGACTCTTTGTTGTCGCTTGCGCATGTTATTTCCTCCAAGAATTCCAACAGCATTGCCAGGCAAGATTTTCCCAGGGGCAAACATGGCTGCCTGCGACCTGCTTTGTCTCCTGCCTCCCAGTGTCCGGAAACCTCTTCGTTCATCGTGTAATCTGAAGCCACCCTGTCATTTGAGCCCCTTTCTTCATGAAGAGCAGACTGATATTTGCAACTTCCCAGTCCCCAAGATCAGTTCAACGACAACGTGAAACTTTGAATATCAGTGCTACATCTACTACATCTTCAGCGGCCCATTTCGGAATCCTGAGGTGTAGATCATCTCGTCCATTTAGTCCCGGTGACTGATCTACCTTTTTCCCTTTCAGCTTCCCATCAATCTTCCCCTTATTATAGTGACTGCCATCACTTCCGGGTCCTGACACTGACATATTACTGCTGTGCTCAACAGTGCAGACTATCGGATGTCTCATTTCAGGGTCTGTTTCTTACTCAATGAAGTGGAAACAGTTACTTCAAAAAAGAGATTGACGCAAATATTCCTCTTACCATATAAGTGTGGAATTCACCCTGTACATTGTTATTTGCGCTCTGCGAAGAGAAAAAGGCGATTTTTTTATCGTGCCTTTAAACAAGTGAACAATAATTGTTTTCTGACTCTGCACATATATGCCCCGAGGGTATCAATGTACACATTCGTTGCTGCTTGTATCTGATTGGCATCGTTACCCGTTCGATGCACCGCGTGTTTCTGAGTCAGTGTGAGTGCAAAGCATATAATGTCTCTGACATCAGGAATGCTTCCGAATGTCACTCAATCATTCGTCAATATTCAGTCACACAGGAGCATGATGAATTTTACTTGAGGAGGAATTCGCCTTCAGAACCATTCCTGCTGAGAGATTTCCCTGGATCAGAACGTTCACCAGGCGAATTCAGATCCATTCACCTTGAGAGATAAATCTGAATGAGAACGTGTACGTGGCCGATTGGGGATGTGGACCCGTGGCCTCAGGCTGTTTACCGAAAGCTGCTGTTTCTGTTAAACGCTCACAGAGATCACTGTTGATCACAGACAGAAATGTACAAACCTGACGCTGGCTTCACTCTGTGTGTGATTGTGGAGTCTCCGCCGTTACTCACATTGATCTGACATGATAAACGACTCTTTCGTGAAAGAGTAGGTATGATTTAGCATTGTACAGGAAATACGTATTGTGTGGAAAATTCCGCAGGTGCTGGAAGCCCAGAGTAACACGCACAAAATGCCGGAGGAATTCAGTGAGTCAGGCTGTATTAATAGAATTTACAGATCCGTTTACATTTTGTCCGAACCCTTCTACTGGGCTGGGAAGGGGGCAGGAAGACGCCTGAACAAAATGGTGGGGAGGTGGAGGAGGACAGGCTGGGAGCTGATAGGTGAGGCCTGATGAGTCGGAATGCGAAAGGCTGAAGAAAAAGTAATCAGATTGCAGAGGCGAGTGTGCCACAGGAGAATGGGAAGGAGGGGCACCAGCGGGAGTTGATGGGCAGATGAGGAGAACAGATAAGAGGCCAGAGTGGACAACAGAAGAAGAGGGAACTGAACAAAAGTACCTGTGGGATAAGCTCATCAGATCTGTGTCTACTTTGCGGAATATGATGTGCTGTTGATCAATTAACTGAACATGAGATCTGGGATCGATCATCCAGGACCTTATTAAATGCCCAATGAGAGCAGAATGGCCCAATGGGCTCTACCGGTCACATTACTTATGTTCTCACCTTCCCTTTGCAAACCAATGGCTGAATTCATGACCATCCTTACCTGTTCATTCCTCGGGAAATTCACATAGCTTGGGGATGCGTTCACGGCGTTTGTATCCAAGGTGCCTGTGGGGGATAAACAGATATGTCACAGCGGCGAAGAGCATCAGGAGCCGTTGTTGAACACAGCCGACGTCAATCCGACCAGAAACAAAGCTCCATTAACAGCATGAGCTTCCATACCACCAATCGCTAGAACCAGGAAGTCAGGGCCGATATTCATCAATATGAAGAGAAATTAAGTTGTATTCCATTCCTCCGCTGATAATGTAATCTTGAGCAGAAAATATCACCTTATTTAAATGGAAAATTCAGCGGCAAAGGTCGCATAATTCGTGGCCATTCGCGAGGTTAAAAACTTCCAGCTTTTGTGCACCATGAACTCACATATTTCAATCAAATGATTATATTTCCAAGGGCTCAGTAATAGAACCGTTGAAACGGAGTTCACTCACTATTTCTTCCGAAATTGCTGCTCGTCTCATATTGGGGTGGCGGTGAATTCTTGACCCTGAACAAACGGAAACAAAGGTCGAGACATGAATTCGTCAGGAGGTTACTTTCCTGCACTGACAATTCCATTTGTTATTGCTTGATACTGTTCCGGATATCGGATGCCCTATTCCAGTCCTTCTCGATCCCAACGACAGTGACCATAATGGGTTAAGTGGAGGTAAATTGCCTTGTCTTTTTTGACATCTGATGATGTTCACACAAATATTGATGAAGGCGAACCAATTCAGACAAACAACTTCGCCGTGAAGGCGGAATGCCGATTCCGTCCACAGATGGCCCCTGATCCCAGCTAAAGTCGATCTTTCCGAAATTCTCTAACAATAGTTAAAGGTAGAAAAGACATTCCAAGAAAAATGTGTTTACCTGCCAGTTTTCCTCGCGATCAACCATCCGCTGACTCCGCCGATCAGGCCCATGCCAAGTAAACCAAGTGCAATGCCCACGATCGCGCCAGTGGTGAGGGTAATTTTGTCATCTGCTTTTGTTGCTAACACAGGAAGCAAACAGAAATTTTACATTGCAGGAACATATCTCTTTTTTTTTTTAGAAACGATTGTTGATCCAAGCTCCGCAAAGTTGTGGTCCCTGGCCTCGACTTTGCATCAATTAATATCAATTATTACTTTATTCTGGTAGGCTATTTAGAAGGAGGAATGAAGGTAAGGCGTGAGGAGAGCGTGAGAGGGAAATGGTTTGGATCTTTGATCATCGGATTTACACGGACGAATGAGAGACTCATTCACTCACCTTGTGTGGTGACATGGACAGTGAGATAACTGTTCCTGTTGGTTACGCCGTTACTAACCCGACATGTATAACTCCCAGCGTTAACCGAGCTTACTGACACAAGGGTGAGTTCCTGCCCTGTCTGCAGGAGATTGTTCCCGTTGTACCATGCATATTCACCCCAGGGGACTGACAGAGCAAAGCAAGTTAATGTCAGGTTTGACACAATATTGGACACAACTGGACGCTCCGGTACAATTCTGACCTGCTCTGGTCCATCTGTAAAATATAAAAAAATAAATAACCAAATAAATAAATAAATATTGATTAGAGTATTATCCTGGTGAATCTGATGTTCTGACCTTCTCTGTTCATCTATACAATGAAAATATATGTTAATAAATGGCACATCCGATACAAGTTAACGCGGTTGACTGACTGTGTACTTACAGTAAACTTGCACGTAGATCTCTCCAGCGCCATCGCTGAAAGAGTTGCTGGCGATGCACTTGTACGTCCCGACGTCGTTTCTGTTCACAGTGATTACAGTCAGTTTCGCCTTGTCGGGAGATGTAAATATTCTGCCGTTTTCCTTGATGGGTTGGTTGTCCTTGAACCATGTCCGTGTCTGAACAGTGCCCGACGCGTCACAACTCAGTGCGACGGTATCGAGGTTTTCCAGGGGAGTGGAAGCATTGGCCACCACAGCAACTCCAGCCACTGTCCCTGTAAATACAATTAAAATGCCCTTGCTTTCATCTACAAAGTGTACATAATATTTGGATGCCGCCAACTTAATGTCGTCGTAAGTCCTCGCTGTTATCCCTGTGTGTTTCGATATCAATTCAGATTCCAGTTTACTGCCGTTACCCAAGGGGTCTGTGAGAAATATATTCCCCATCCAGAGGTTACCCAATGTTAATTTTTCCTGCATCAAGAATGTACATTACACATCGAAGCTGAATAAAACGGAATTGCACTTGGCTACAGTTTAATTGTCCCGTCGAGCTGGTGAAAATAAGCTATTCGAGCCATGTGCTGTTGAGGTCAGAGCCAGCATGATTTCGTACTTAATACGTGGTTAAGGAGTTAGCGTAAGATGGAGGACATGCCAATTATGATCACTGGTCTCTCCTCCAGGGAAGTTGCGAGCGGGACCGGAGGGACGGTTTGCTCCTGAACTGCAGAGGCATCAATGTCCTTGCGGGAAGGTTTATTGTTGCTGATCGGTAGAGTCTAAACTGGAGATACGGGGGTGTGGGGTTGATGAGAATCAGACTGTTGAAGGGTCCGTGGAGATGCTGTGGAGACAGATATCGGTAAGACGTCGGCTGCTCTGGATTAGGGGGTAGGACATATAGGACAGAGTTAAGGAAAAACCTCTTCTCCCAGAGAGTTGAGGGGGACTGGAATGCACTGCCTCGGAAGGCAGGGGACGACAATTCTCTGGATGCTTTCAGCAGGATCGAGATAGGTATCTTATGGAGAGGGGAATCAAGGGATATGGGGACAAGGCAGGAACCGGGTACTGATAGTAGATAATCAGCCATGATCTCAGAATGGCGGTGCAGGATCGAAGGGCCGAAAGGTCTACTTCTGCACCTATTGTCTGTTGTCTATAAAGGAGAATAGGTGCACATAAGCAATGTGTCCCCTCCTCTTCGTAGCTGTGGGCATTTGTCAGAGGGTTAGCGGGACTGCGGCGGTTTCAGCTTAGAGCCGTCCCTCGCTTCCAGGGAACGGAATTATTTTCAAAGTTTCTAAACGGACTTAGACAGTGCTGGAATTTCAATGGTCCATTTCCAAGCATTTGTCCGAAAAAAAAAAACACTCATTTGCACTCACTGTTCCAAATACAGGTCAAATTCCATTGCGTTGACGTAGAATCAAAGCAAGATTATAAATCTGAAGAGATAAATTAGTTTTGAATGGATAGAGTTGAAGTGATAGTCAGAACTCCGTGGAGTCCAAAGGGCAGACGCGATATCAATGCACCCCGGCCAGTCTAGTCGAATGATATTGCAAGTCCTGCTTTGTGCTTACGAGTTGTCCACCCACCCAAATCTCAGGTACATCACGATTGCCTTTGAACTGTGGTGACTGGAAAAGCTCAAAACGCATTGCTCTGTGTGAAGAGACATGCAGGACAGACCAGTTTGTCCGGCACAATTCTTACACCTGAAGTCCAGAAGTGAACCGACTCTGTGGGAACGACATCGTCGCCGGAATTCGACTCCGATTTGAGGTTGGAAGTTCAAAATTGCAATTTGAATTCACCAGCGCCCGAGAGAGGCCTGCATCCGTCTCCCGATCAACTGCTCAGTTAATTCGGTACTCGCCTATAGTGGTTTATTTCTAGGGCACCGTTCACTAATATAATCCCACTCACTCGGAACCCCGTATTCAGCAGGACTTGTAATATCGTGTGTAACTACCGGAGACACTGGACACTTACTGTAGACATCGAGATACAACGGGTCGCTTGTGATTTCATTAATCAGGTTGCTTGCTCTACAGGTGAAATTTCCGTCTGACCGGAGCACTCCAGAAACAGTGAGTGTGCTGTTATCGGCACTCAGCTCAAACCTGCCACCGGGAGTTATCACGCTGTTATCCTCAAGCCACAGGTAAGAGACATCCGTGCCTCTTGCAGAGCAGGTTAGTCTGACGGTGTCGCTGTACTCAATCAGCATGGTGGCGTTAGATGTTACAGTGACATTGGAAACAGGTTCTGTTAAAACAGAGGGGATCGGTTAGTGCACAGCTCAGGAATATAATCCGGAAGTTTATGGATTCCGTTCCGTATCTGAAAATGAGATCAAACATTTATTATTCCATAATAAGGAAACATTTAACAATAATTCCACTTGTTGGACATAAGGTTTGAGATGAAGACAATGGACCTGAGACACGTCATTTCGTCCTTCATTCTCCGCCCAGTCAGAGACGGTAATTTGGAATTCTAACCCTTCAGGCCTATCCATGACGTCACAGACTGCGAGAAGGGTCCGTGGAGATGCTGTGCAGACAGATATCGGTAAGACGTCGGCTGCTCTGGATTGGGTACTGTGCAATGAGTCGGAATTGAATTAAAAGGACAAAGAACGTCGGGCTGAGTGATCTCATGAAATGATTGAATTCATCCTGAAAGTTGAGAAGGAGAAGCTGAAGTCGGATGCACCAGTGTTTCACTGGGTGAAAGGGTATTAGAAAAGCACCAGAGAGGGGTTGGGCAGGTTTAATTGAATGGGAACACTGCCAGGGACACTGAATAGAGTGGTATCCTTTCAGAAGGGAGGCGAAATGAATTTATATCGATAGAACGTGGCGAATCTGGCAATTATGTTCCAGAGGCAGCTGTAGAGGGAGTATCTTTATGTAAGTTTAACGCCGAAGATGATAGATTCTCGATTGGTCAGGGCATGAGGAATATGTGGAAACGGCTGTGATCGGGACTGCGAGGAATATTGGATCAGCCATGATGAAATGGCGGAGCGGACTCCATTGGCCAAATGGTCTAAATCTCCTTCCTGAGCCTTACAGTCTTGTGCTCTCAACTGCAGCAAGTGAACATTTGTAATTTAATCCGCAAGTGAAAACAATTCCGCTTTCCATTTTCATCAATACTCTTATTCATCAACATGCAACGTTGTGGATTGATATCGTTAGTCAGTATTCTAATCGGGTTCAGGCATTTAGTTGAATTACACGGTCCTGTCTCCACCAACACCATTGATTATAGGACCTCAACAAAGGGAGGTACGGACTACCTACCGAACACATTGATTTCCGTGGTTGAGGCATTGATCCTTTTTGTGACCCTGTTATAGGCCTCACACGTATACTCTCCAGTGTGGCCCACAGAGATGCTGTCGAGGACGACCTCCTGCCCACTTTGCAGATGGGCACCGTTCAGTTGCCAATTCAATTCAGCGTTTGGACGGGACTCTGTGAAACATGTTAATCGTACGGTGCTTCCGGCAACGTGAAAAGGGGAGTCCGGCTGAGTGATGATGTGTGGAAGGTCCGGTCCGTCTAAAACAAACGCACAAAACGGTTTGCAACAAATCACACAGGAAGCGCAGAGAGGAGGAGCAGCCCATCACCAGTGGAAGTGTCCTACACACCGGCGAGTGCATTCGTCTGGAAGCCTCCCGCGGTAAATAGCGCAGGAGAGCGCATCGTTTAGTTACTTCTCCAGGGGTGTGGTTTGTGGGAAAGAATTAAGGAAACCTTTCCTGAACAATATACCCAGCGTCTCTCCGCGGCAAGGCAGCTTGGAGTGTGGATGCAATAACTAATGTGATCAGGGCTCGGGCAGAATGTCACGTGGGGCTTACACCATACTGTGACGTCACTGACCTTGTGTGGAAACAAAGGAACTCACCAATGACAGCTTTTATGTTCGGGCCCATTTTCAGATTCAATATTCTCTGTTCAGTCTCTATCTGTGAAGACAGTCGCCGGAACACCACTGCACAATGTGATGTTTATCCCGACCTAAAAGCTATAACCTCCCACATCAACAGGTGCACAGAAGCAATGTGCCCCCGCCTACTCGTAGCTGTGGGCATTTGTCAGAGGGTTAGCGGGGCCGTAAAGGACTGCGGGCGGTTTCAGCTCTGAACCTCACTTCGCTTCCAGGGAATGGAATTTGTTATCAAAGTTTCTCAACGGCCTTAGACAGCGCTGGAATTTCAATGGTCCATTTCAAACCATTTGTCTGAAAAACACCAATTTGCACCCATTGTTCCAAATACGGGTCAGATTCAATTGCATTGACCCAGAATCAAAGCAAGATTAGAATTCTGAAGAGACAAATTTGTTTTGAATGGATAGAGTTGAAGTGATAGTCAGAACTCCGTGAAGACCAAAAGGCAGACGCGATATCAATGCACCCCGGCCAGTCTATTCGAATGATATTGCAAGTCCTGCTTTGTGCTTACGAGTTGTCCACCCACCCAAATCTCAGGTACATCACGATTGCCTTTGAACTGTGGTGACTGGAAAAGCTCAAAACGCATTGCTCTGTGTGAAGAGACATGCAGGACAGACCAGTTTGTCCGGCACAATTCTTACACCTGAAGTCCGGAAGTGAACCGAATCTGTGGGAACGACGTCGTCGCCGGAATTCGACTCGGATTTCAGGGTGGAAGTTCCAAATTTCAATTTGAATTCACCAGCGCCCGAGAGAGGCGCGGATTCGTCTCCCAATCTACTGCTCAGTTACTTCGGTGCTCGGCTATAGTGGTTTATTTCTAGGGTACCGTTCACTGAAATAATCCCACTCACTCGGAACCCTGTATTCAGCAGGACTTGTAATATCGTGTGTAACTACAGGAGACTCGGGGCACTTACAGTAGACATCGAGACACAACGGGTCGCTTGTGATTTCGTTAATCAAGTTGCTTGCTCTACAGGTGAAATTTCCGTCTGTCCGTCGCACTCCAGAAACAGTGAGTGTGCTGTGATTGGCACTCAGCTCAAACCTGCCACCGGGAATGATCACGCTGTTCTCCTCAAGCCACAGGTAAGAGACATCCGTGCCTGTTGCGGAGCAGGTTAGTCTGACGGTGTCGCTGTACTCAATCAGCATGGTGGCGTTAGATGTTACAGTGACATTGGAAACAGGTTCTGTTAAAACAGAGGGGATAGGTTAGTGCACAGCTCAGGAATTTAATCTGGAATTTTATGGATTCCGTTCCGTATCTGAAACTGAGATCAAACATTTATTATTCCATAATAAATAAACATTAAACAATAATTCCACTTGATGGACATAAGTTTGAGATGAAAACACTGGACCTGAGACATATCATTTCATCCTTCATTCTCCGCCCACTCAGAGACGGTAATTTGGAATTGTCCCCATTCAGGCCTATCCATATCGTCATCGATCATATCAGAGGCCCTTCGGCCGATTTCCTTCATGCTGACAAAGATCTCTCCCTGAACTATTTTCATTTGCCTAAGACTGGACCATGTACAAACTGTTATCTTCTTCTACTGTCTAAATGATTTCTAAAACATCACATTTATACGCACCACCTGCACTCCCTGTGGCAGTTCCTGACCATAAAACCACAGAATCATAGAACACCACTGCACAGTATAGGCCGTTCAGCCCTCCATGTTGTGCTGACCCATATAATCCATAAAATATTACTAAACCCACACTACCCCATAACCCTCTATTTTTTCTTTCATCCATGTGCCTGTCCAACAGGGTCTTAAATACCCCTAATATTGTAGCCTCCACCGGCATCCCTGGCAAGTTATTACAGGCACTCACAACCTTCTGTGTAAAAAACTTACCCCTGATGTGGGGATTTATCCACTTAGTTGAACTTCGGGAGAGTCAATACTACCAGCTTCATTTTGAGTTCTCTGGCAGTTTATTTTTTAAGCTATTAAATAATCAAGAATCATAATTTACTTCAGCCTCCTGATCCTTACATTTTATCTCCTGGGTAAAATCATTGCCATCTGATAACTTAAAGAGGTCTGATAGTCAGGCGCTTGTCCGTCCTTCTACTGGAACAAGCGTACTGTCTATTGTGGACTGTGAAGCTGGTGATTCAGGCCTTCCACATGGAGCTGTGGGTTCCCTAAAGTCAGCTGTTTCCAATAACTCTCCCCGGTTCCCGTCTAATGGAGTCGTAATTTACACTGATCAAATTTAATTTTCCCCGCAATGTCGGCAGCGAAACTCATTCATTGCTATCTTAAAAATGAAAGAATTGTGATCATTGTGAGATCTTGAAGCAGATGTACGTTACGGGGAAATGTTCCAAAGGTTGGACATTGGGTAATTGTGTTCCATTTATCACAACGAGGGGTAAGTACAAGCTGTGAACCCCAGGCCGGAGAGCGTGCTTTCAGTTACAGGAACAGTATTTTGGGATTCCTAAGACCATAAGACTGAGGAGAAGCAGTCGGCCATTCGGCCCATCGGGTGTGCTCTGCCATTTCATGAACTGATCCAATCTCCCATTTAGTCCCATTCCCCCGCCTTCCCACCAAACCCTTTGATGCCCGAGCTACTCAGAGAGATTCACCACCCTCTGGCTAAAAAAAAAATCGCATCTCTGTTCTGAATGGGCCTCCTGCAGGAGACGAGGTCTGCCAACATTCTGATAATCTAGGCTTGATCGCGAATGGTCAGTGTGGTAATCTGCGCGTCTGAAAAAACATTTGGATTTGCTGGGGGTCGGTTTAGCTGGAACAATGGATTTTGCCTACATGATCTTCAGTAAGGCCTTTAAAAAGGTTCCACATGACAAGTTCACCTGAGTTAGCGGACAACGATACACGATAAGAGGGGGAGATTTAAAAGGGGTCAAAAGGCGCGAATCACAGAAGGTAATAAGTACCTGGAACGAGCGGCCTGAGGAAGTGTCGAGGTGGACACAATTGCTACATTTAAGGCGAACATGGATAAACATTTGGAACGGAATGGTTTGGAGTGTTATTGACAGAACGGAGCAACTGCGAATATCAAGCAGATGCACGGGTCGGCATGGACATGATGGGCCGAAGGGAATATTTCCTCGCTGTTTCAGCCTGTGACTCCATGGTGTTTCGAAATGTCACATTTCAAAAACAGACCCCAGAGAAATATCAAATAAATGGATCTGGCGAAGGCAGAAGAAGGAAATAATTCACTTCAGGCAAGGGTCACTTGGCAATGAGAAAGGTGACGCATAATCACTGGTAGGCACAGAGGAGAATTGCTGACAACAGTTTGTAATATCACCCAGATAAGCTATCGTTACTGAAATGATGCAAAGTTCAGTTTCAGTGTCCATGTTATGGAGCCAATGGAAATTGCTATCTCACATAACCGAACAAATATAAAGTGGGGTTCATCTTAAAAGCATGTATTGCAAACCCAAAACTGCAGTAACGCGGATCAGAATACCTCAGTCAGCAGCGGACTTCACCTCACCAGATGCTGATAATTCAAATAAAAACGAAGTCTCTGTTTTAGACACACAACTCCGACACTTTCCGACCAACTCTCGGGATAATACATACTGTACCGAAGAAGAAATAGTTCCGTGTAGTTGAGCTGGATCGTATGATTACTTTGTTAAACGCCTCACGAGGATCAATGCCGCTGTCACTCAGCGATAAGTCAACAGGTATGAGGCGTTGTCCAAATTATTAATTGATGAACCAGTAAAATACCAGAGGGGTCAGAAACAGCCAAACAGGGAAAAATTGTGTTTGACCCCGTCCCGTACGCAGCATATTCTGATTTGATGGATATAGTTGTTTCCTCGCTGCGTCTCACGCAAATGCAAAGACTGCTTGCAGAACAGGGGTGAGAATAGAAACAGTAGCTGCAATTTCCTCATATCATAAAATTCCGGAGTAACTCAGCGGGCCAGGTAGAATCTACGGAAAATTGTACTGTCTAACAAATATTTTACTGTCCATCTTTAACATTGCCCAGATCTCCACCAAACTTCCTGTCAACCATAATCTTCCTAACCCACCCGCATCCCCTCTTCATCGAAATCTTATACATAACATAATACCGCAGGCCGGTATGTCAGAAGAGAGTGCACGGGAGAGCACTGTGAACAGACTTCCAGAAAGCACCCGCTCCACCTGCAACTCACCTCTGACCCCTGTGCACAAGCCCAGTCCAGAGGTCAAGGTTCAAAGTACATTTCATATGAATGCGCGACCGGACTGCCCCTCGGAAACTCCATTTCGCTGGAAGTGCCAGAACACCGTAAAAATACCGGGTCGCACAGGCGGTTCAAAAGGGAAATTGCAGGGTGATGTCTGCAATGATCGTGCTCCAGAGTGAGGGTCTTTAAAAGCGTAGTTAGTTTATTTTGTTTTTGGCCGCCATCAGCAAGCTGCCTCGCTACAGCGGCACCATCTATAAACGCGGTCAAGTCGCCAAGTTTTCATGTTTTCCTCTTCCGGAGAGGAGGAGAGCTGTCGTCATTGGAGACTCTAAAGTCAGGGGGGCAGACAGGAGATTTTGTGGACGTGAGAAGGAAACCCGCATGGCTTGTTGCCTCCCGGGTGCCAGTGTCCCGGATGTGTCTGACCGGGTACATGACATCCTGGTACGAGAGGGAAAGCAACCAGAAGTCGTGATACATGTTGGGACCAACGACATAGGCAGGAAGAGGGAAGAGGTCCTGAAGGGTGAGTTTCGGGAACAAGGCAAAAGGCTAAAGAACAGGACCTCAAGGTTGGCGTTCTCAGGATTGCTGTCAGTGCTACGTGATGGTGATGGTAAGAATTGGAGGAGATGGCAGTTGAATGCGTGGCTGAGGAGTTGGTGCAGGGTGCAGGATTTTAGATTTTTGGACAATTCCGGGTCTCTTCTGGGGAAGTTGGGACCTGCAGAGATTGGAAGGGTTGCCCCTGAACTCAAGGGCGAGCACTATCCTTGCGGGTAGGTTTGCTAGCATGGTTCGGGATTTAAACTAATTTGCAAAGGGAATGGGACCCGGAGCGATAGAGCAGTGAAAGAAGTGCATGGAGTAAAGACAGATCTAACATGTATAGAGGTTTTGAGGAAAGAGCAGCAGAATAAAGGGTATAAAGGTGGTAAGGTAGAAGGGCTAAAGAGTGCGTACTTTAATGCAAGAAGCATCAGGAACGAAGGTGATAAACTGAGAGTTTGGATACATACATGAAAGTATGATGTAGCAGCCATCAGGGAGATTTGGCTAGGTGCAGGGAAGGAATGGATTCTCGATATTCCTGGATTTCAGTGCTTTAAAAGGATAGAGAGGGGGGAAAGGGGAGGAGGGGTGGGATTACTGGTCAGGGATACTATTACAGCTGCAGAAAGCGTGGGCAATGTAGCAGGATCCTCTTTTGAGTCAGTATGCGTGGAAGGCAGGAACAGGAAGGGAGCAGTTACTCTACTGTGGCTATTTTATAGCCCCCGCCCCCACCCCACGGTAGCAACAGGGATACCGAGGAGCAGATTGAGAGGCAGATTTTGGAAAGGGCCAAAAAATAACAGTGTTGTTATCATGGGCGTCTTTAACTTCCCTAATATTGATTGACACTTGATTAGTTCCAAGGGTTTAGATCGGGCAGAGTTTGTTAAGTGTGTCCAGGATGGATTCCTGTCACAATATGTTGAAAGACCTACTAGGGGGAATGCCATACTAGATCTAATATTAGGTAACGAACCGGGTCAGGTCACAGATCTGTCAGTGGGTGAGCATCTGGGGGACAGTGATCACCGCTCCCTGATCTTTAGCATTATGATGGAAATGGATCGAATCAGTGAGGATAGGAAAATTTTTAATTGGGGAAGGGCAAAAGGCTAGAAATTGCGTGTGTGAATTGGGATGATGTTTTTGCAGGGAAATGTACTATGGACATGTGGTCGATGTTTAAGGATCTCTTGCAGGAAGTCACGGATAAATTTGTCCCAGTGAGGAAGATAAAGAAGGGTAGGGTGAAGAAACCATGGGTTACAAGTGAAGTGGAAAATCTAGTCAGGTGGAAGAAGGCAGCGTACACGCGGTTTAGGAAGCAAGGATCAGATGGGTCTATTGAGGAATATAGGGTAGCAAGAAAGGAGCTTAAGAAGGGGCTGCGAAGAGCAAGAAGGGGGCATGAGAAGGCCTTGGCGAGTAGGGTAAAGGAAAACCCCAAGGCATTCTTCAATTATGTGAAGAACAAAAGGATGACAGGTGTGAAGGTAGGACCAATTAGAGTTAAAAGTAGGAAGATGTGCCTGGAGGCTGTGGAAGTGAGCGAGGTTCTCAATGAATACTTCTGTTCGGTATTCAGCAATGAGAGGGAACTTGGTGACGGTGAGGACAATATGAGTGAGGTTGATGTTCTGCAGCCAATTGATATTAAGGGAGAGGTGGTGTTGGAGTTGTTAAAATACTTTAGGACGGATAAGTCCCTGGGTCCTGACGGTATATTCCCCAGGCTGCTCCACGAGGCAAGGGAAGAGATTGCTGAAACTCTGGCTAGAATCGTTATGTCCTCGTTGTCCACGGGAATCGTACCGGAGGATTGGAGGGAGGCGAATGTTGTCCCCTTGTTCAAAAAAGGTAGTAGGGATAGTCCAGGTAATTATAGACCAGTGAGCCTCACGTCTGTGGTGGGAAAGCTGTTGGAAAAGGTTCTTAGAGATATGATCTATGGTCATCTGGAGAATCATGGTCTGATCAGGGACAGTCAGCATGGTTTTGTGAAGGGCAGGTCGTGCCTAACAAACATTATAGAGTTCTTTGTGGAGGTGACCAGGCATATAGATGAGGGTAGTGCAGTGGATGTGATCTACATGGACTTTAGTAATGCAATTGACAAGGTTCCGCACGGTAGGCTCATTCAGAAAGTCAGAAGGCATGGGATCTAGGGAGGTTTAGCCCGGTGGATTCAGAATTGGCTTGCCTGCAGAAGGCAGAGAGTCATGGTGGAGGGAGTACATTCGGATTGGAGGGTTGTGACTAGTGGTGTCCCACAAGGATCTGTTCTTGGACCTCTACATTTTGTGATTTTTATTAATGACCTGGATGTGGGGTTAGAAGGGTGGACTGGCAAGTTTGCAGACGACAGAAATGTTGGTGATGTTGTAGATAGTGTAGAGGATTGTCAAAGATTGCAGAGAGACATTGATAGGATGCAGAAGTGGGCTGAGAAGTGGCAGATGGAGTTCAACCCGGAGAAGTGTGATGTGGTACACTTTGGAAGGACAAACTCCAAAGCAGAGTAGAAAGTAAATTGCAGTTTACTTGGCAGTGTGGAGGAGCAGAGGGATCTGGGGGTACATGTCCACAGATCCCTGAAAGTTGACTCACAGGTAGATAGGGTATTTAAGATAGCTTATGGGTTGTTTGCTTTCATAAGTCGAGGGATAGATTTTAAGAGACGTGATGTAATGATGCAGCTCTACAAAACTTTAGTTAGGCCACATTTAGAGTACTGAGTCCATTTCTGTTCGCCTCAGTATAGGAAGCATGTGGAAGCATTTGAAAGGGAACAGAGGAGATTTACCAGGACGCTGCCTAGTTTAGAGAGTATGGATTATGATCAGAGATTAAGGGAGCTCGTGATTTATTGTTTGGAGAGAAGGCGGATGAGAGGAGACATGATAGAGGTGTACAAGATATTAAGAGGAATAGACAGAGTGGACTGCCAACGCCTCTTCTCCAGTCACTACTGCTCAGTAAACGTGAACATGGCTTCAGGTTAAGGAACAGACTGCCACCGTTGATTGACGGACTAGTGGTGTGCCTCAGGAATCTGTATTGGTTCCAATGTTGTTTGTCATATACATTAATGATCTGGATGATGGGGTGGTAAATTGGATTAATAAGTATGCAGATGAAACTAAGATAGGTGGCGTTGTCGATAATGAAGTAGGTTTTCAAAGCTTGCAGAGAGATTTATGCCAGTTAGAAGAGTGGCTGAAAGATGGCAGATGGAGTTTATTGCTGATAAGTGTGAGGTGCTACATTTTGGTAGGAATAATCCAAATAGGACATACATGATAAATGGTATTTTATTGAAGAATGCAGTAGAACAGAGTGATCTCGGTATAATGGTGCACAGTTCCCTGAAGGTGGAATCTCATGTGAATAGGGTGGTGAAGAAAGCTTTTGGTATGCTGGCCTTTATAAGTCAGAGCATTGAGTAAAGGATACAGACTGCTCTGCGAAACATATTCAGAGGAATCGGGCATCAGACCCCTGGAATGTCTGACCTGATGTGGGAGCGTTCATCCACAGGTTAGATGGGCAAAGTTTTTTAATGCGTAAATTATAGCTTGTTTACTGAATAATGCACTGCAAGCTGCAGTAAAAAAAAACAAGTAATTTTACGACCAATGCTGGTGATATTAAAACTGATTTTGATTCTGAAAGTAGAGGGGCAGATTCCGGCCATTTGGTTTATTGCGCCTGCGCCGCCATTTCGTCATGGCTGCTCCGAATCTCGTGCCTTCCCCCCGTATCTCCTGATGCCCTGAGGTGTCCAGAAACTGTTAGCCTCTGTGTTAAATATACATAAAGACGTAGCCTCCACCGCCGCTTGTGGCAAACACTTCCAAGTATTCACCGCCTCTTCTGAAGAAACACCTTTTCAGCTCCGTTCTAAAAGGAAGCCTCTCTAATTTTAGCTATGTCATCTTGTCTTTGACTTTCCCACCACAGCAAACATCCTCTCCACATCCACGCTATCTGTGTCCTCTGGTCCCAGACTCCCCCAGTATAGGAAACATCCTCTCCACATCCACGCTATCTGTGTCCTCTGTTCCTAGACTCCCCCACTACAGGAAACATCCTCTCCACATCCACTCTATCTGTGTCCTCTGGTCCTAGACTCCCCCACTACAGGAAACATCCTCTCCACATCCACTCGATCTGTGTCCTCTGGTCCTAGACTCCCCCACTACAGCAAACATCCTCTCCACATCCACGCTATCTGTGTCCTCAGGTCCTAGACTCCCCCACTACAGGAAACATCCTCTCCACATCCACTCTATCTGTGTCCTCTGGTCCTAGACTCCCCCACTACAGGAAACATCCTCTCCACATCCACTCGATCTGTGTCCTCTGGTCCTAGACTCCCCCACTACAGGAAACATCCTCTCCACATCCACTCCATCTGTGTCCTCCGGTCCTAGACTCCCCCACTACAGCAAACATCCTCTCCACATCCACGCTATCTGTGTCCTCTGGTCCTAGACTCCCCCACTGTAGGAAACATCCTCTCCACATCCACTCTATCTGTGTCCTCTGGTCCTAGACTCCCCCAGTATAGGAAACATCCTCTCCACATCCACTCTATCGGTGTCCTCTGGTCCTATACTCCCCCACTATAGGAAACATACTCTCCACATCCACTCTATCTGTGTCCTCTGGTCCTAGACTCCCCCACTACAGGAAACAACCTCTCCACATCCACCCTTTCTGTGTCCTCTGGTCCTAGACTCCCCCACTGCAGCAAACATCCTCTCCACATCCACGCTATCTGTGTCCTCTGGTCCTAGACTCCCCCACTACAGGAAACATCCTCTCCACATCCACGCTATCTGTGTCCTCTGGTCCTAGACTCCCCCACTACAGGAAACATCCTCTCCACATCCACTCTATCTGTGTCCTCTGGTCCTAGACTCCCCCAGTATAGGAAACATCCTCTCCACATCCACTCTATCGGTGTCCTCTGGTCCTAGACTCCCCCACTACAGGAAACATCCTCTCCACATCCACCCTATCTGTGTCCTCTGGTCCTAGACTCCCACACTATAGGAAACATCCTCTCCACATCCACGCTATCTGTGTCCTTTGGTCCTAGACCAGAGGGAGAAAACAGAGTACTATCGACCTGTCAGCCTGATATCGGTGGTGGGGAAGATGCTAGAGTCCATTATTAAGGATGAAATGGTGGCATATCTAGATAGCAGTGATAGGATTGGGCCGAGCCAACATGGATTTACCAAGGGTAATTCTTGCTTGACTAATCTGTTGTAGTTTTTCGAGGATGTAACCAGGAAGTTAGACGGGGGATATCCAGTGGATGTAGTGTACCTCGATTTTCAGAAGACATTTGATAAGGTCCCACATAGGATATTGGTGGGTAAAATCAAAGCTCATGGCATTTGGGGGAAGACATTGACATGGATAGAAAACTAGTTTGCAGATATAAAGCAAAGGGTAGCAGTGAATGGGTGTTTCTCGGAGTGGCAGATGGTGACAAGTGGGGTGCCACAGGGCTCGGTATTGGGACCACAATTGTTTCGATTTACGTCAACGATTTAGATGAAGGCAATGAGAATAACATCCGCAAATTTGCTGATGATACTAAGCTGGGTGGCAGCGGGACATGTGATGAGGATGTTAGGAGCATTCAGGGTGACTTGGATAGGCTGGGCGAGTGGGCAGATACTTGGCAGATGACGTTTAATGTGAATAAGTGTGAGGTTATCCACTTTGGGAGTAAGAACAGGAAGGCAGATTATTATCTGAACGGTGTAAAGTTGGGTAAGGGAGAAATACAAAGAGATCTCGGAGTCCTTGTTCATCCGTCACTGAAGGTGAATGAGCAAGTGCAGCAGACAGTGAAGAAGGCTAATATAATGTTGGTCTTTATTACAAAGGGAATTGAGTACAATAGCAAGGAAATCCTCTTGCATTTGTACAGGGCCTTGGTGAGACCACACCTGGAGTATTGTGTGCAGTTTTGGTCTCTTGGCTTAAGGAAGGATATCCTGGCTGCAGAGGAAGTGCAGCGTAGATGCACAAGGTTAATTCCTGGGATGTCAGGACTGTCTTACGCAGAGAGACTGGGCTTGTACACGCTGGAATTAAGGAGATTGAGAGGGCATCTGATTGCAACATATACGATTATTAAGGGATTGGACAAGATAGAGGCAGGAAATATGTTCCAGATGCTGGGAGAGTCCAGTACCAGAGGGCATGGTTCAGGAATTAGGGGTAGGCCAATTAGGACAGATTTAAGGAAAAACAACTTCTCCCAGAGAGTTGTGGGGGTCTGGAATGCACTGCCTCGGAAGGCAGTGGTGTCCAATTCTCTGGATGCTTTCAAGAAGGAGCTAGATAAGTATTTTATGGAGAGGGGAATCAAGGGATATGGGGACCAGGCAGGAACCGGGTGTTAATAGTCGATGTGGGAGCGTTCATCCACAGGTTAGATGGGCAAAGTTTTTTAATGCGTAAATTATAGTTTGTTTACTGAATAATGCACTGCAAGCTGCAGTAAAAAAAAAAACAAGTAATTTTACGACCAATGCTGGTGATATTAAAACTGATTTTGATTCTGAAAGGAGAGGGGCAGATTCCGGCCATTTGGTTTATTGCGCCTGCGCCGCCATTTCGTCATGGCTGCTCCGAATCTCGTGCCTTCCCCCCGTATCTCCTGATGCCCTGAGGTGTCCAGAAACTGTTAACCTCTGTGTTAAATATACATAAAGACGTAGCCTCCACCGCCGCTTGTGGCAAACACTTCCAAGTATTCACCGCCTCTTCTGAAGAAACACCTTTTCAGCTCCGTTCTAAAAGGAAGCCTCTCTATTTTTAGCTATGTCATCTTGTCTTTGACTTTCCCACCGCAGCAAACATCCTCTCCACATCCACGCTATCTGTGTCCTCTGGTCCTAGACTCCCCACTATAGGAAACATCCTCTCCACATCCACTCTATCTGTGTCCTCTGGTCCTAGACTCTCCCACTACAGGAAACATCCTCTCCACATCCACTCTATCTGTGTCCTCTGGTCCTAGACTCCCCCACTATAGGAAACATCCTCACCACATCCACTCTATCTGAGTCCTCTGGTCCTAGACACCCCCACCACAGGAAACATCCTCTCCACATCCACTCTATCTGTGTCCTCTGGTCCTAGACTCTCCCACTATAGGAAACATCCTCTCTACATCCACTCTATCTGTGTCCTCTGGTCCTAGACTCCCCCACCACAGGAAACATCCTCTCCACATCCACTCTATCTGTGTCCTCTGGTCCTAGACTCCCCCACTATCGGAAACATCCTCTCCACATCCACTCGATCTGTGTCCTCTGGTCCTAGACTCCCCCACTATAGTAAACATCCTCTGCACATCCACTCTATCTGTGTCCTCAGCTCCTGGACTCCCCCACTATAGGAAACATCCTCTCCACATCCACTCTTCTGTGTCCTCTGGTCCTAGACTCCCCCACTACAGGAAACATCCTCTCCACATCCACGCTATCTGTGTCCTCTGGTCCTAGACTCCCCCACTATAGGAAACATCCTCTCCACATCCACTCGATCTGTGTCCTCTGGTCCTAGTCTCCCCCACTATAGTAAACATCCTCTCCACTTCCACTCTGTCTGTGTCCTCTGGTCCTAGACTCCCCCACCACAGGAAACATCCTCTCCACATCCACTCTATCTGTGTCCCCTGGTCCTAGACTCCCCCACCACAGGAAACATCCTCTCCACATCCACTCTATCTGTGTCCTCTGGTCCTAGACTCCCCCACTATAGGAAACATCCTCTCCACATCCACTCTTTCTGTGTCCTCTGGTCCTAGACTCCCCCACTATAGGAAACATCCTCTCCACATCCACTCTATCTGTGTCCCCTGGTCCTGGACTCCCCCACTACAGGGAATATCCTCTCCACATCCACTCTATCGGTGTCCTCTGGTCCTAGACTCCCCCACTACAGGAAATATCCTCTCCACATCCACGCTATCTGTGTCCTCTGGTCCTAGACTCTCCCACTACAGGAAACATCCTCTCCACATCCACTCTATCTGAGTCCTCTGGTCCTAGACTCCCCCACTATAGTAAACATCCTCTCCACATCCACTCTATCTGTGTCCTCAGGTCCTGGACTCCCCCACTATAGGAAACATCCTCTCCACATCCACTCTTCTGTGTCCTCTGGTCCTAGACTCCCCCACTACAGGAAACATCCTCTCCACATCCACGCTATCTGTGTCCTCTGGTCCTAGACTCCCCCACTATAGGAAACATCCTCTCCACATCCACTGTATCTGTGTCCTCTGGTCCTAGACTCCCCCACTGTAGGAAACATCCTCTCCACATCCACTCTATCTGTGTCCTCTGGTCCTGGACTCCCCCACTACAGGAATTATCCTCTACACATCCACTCTGTCTGTGTCCTCTGGTCCTAGACCAGAGGGAGAAAGCAGAGTACTATCGACCTGTCAGCCTGATATCGGTGGTGGGGAAGATGCTAGAGTCCATTATTAAGGATGAAATAGTGGCATATCTAGATAGCAGTGATAGGATTGGGCCGAGGCAACATGGATTTACCAAGGGTAGTTCATGCTTGACTAATCTGTTGTAGTTTTTCGAGGATGTAACCAGGAAGTTAGACGGGGGAGATCCAGTGGATGTAGTGTACCTCGATTTTCAGAAGGCATTTGATAAGGTCCCACATAGGATATTGGTGGGTAAAATCAAAGCTCATGGCATTTGGGGGAAGACATTGACATGGGTAGAAAACTAGTTTGCAGATAGAAAGCAAAGGGTAGCAGTGAATGGGTGTTTCTCGGAGTGGCAGATGGTGACAAGTCGGGTGCCACAGGGCTCGGTATTGGGACCACAATTGTTTCCGATTTACGTCAACGATTTAGATGAAGGCAATGAGAATAACATCAGCAAGTTTGCTGATGATACTAAGCTGGGTGGCGGTGTGACATGTGATGAGGATGTTAGGAGCATTCAGGGTGACTTGGATAGGCTGGGTGAGTGGGCAGATACTTGGCAGATGACGTTTAATGTGAATAAGTGTGAGGTTATCCACTTTGGGGGTAAGAACAGGAAGGCAGATTATCATCTGAACGGTGTAAAGTTGGGTAAGGGAGAAATACAAAGAGATCTCGGAGTCCTTGTTCATCCGTCACTGAAGGTGAATGAGCAAGTGCAGCAGACAGTGAAGAAGGCTAATATAATGTTGGTCTTTATTACAAAGGGAATTGAGTACAATAGCAAGGAAATCCTCTTGCATTTGTACAGGGCCTTGGAGAGACCACACCTGGAGTATTGTGTGCAGTTTTGGTCTCTTGGCTTAAGGAAGGATATCCTGGCTGCAGAGGAAGTGCAGCGTAGATGCACAAGGTTAATTCCTGGGATGTCAGGACTGTCTTACGCAGAGAGACTGGGCTTGTACACGCTGGAATTAAGGAGATTGAGAGGGCATCTGATTGCAACATATACGATTATTAAGGGATTGGACAAGATAGAGGCAGGAAATATGTTCCAGATGCTGGGAGAGTCCAGTACCAGAGGGCATGGTTCAGGAATTAGGGGTAGGCCATTTAGGACAGATTTAAGGAAAAACAACTTCTCCCAGAGAGTTGTGGGGGTCTGGAATGCACTGCCTCGGAAGGCAGTGGTGTCCAATTCTCTGGATGCTTTCAAGAAGGAGCTAGATAAGTATTTTATGGAGAGGGGAATCAAGGGATATGGGGACCAGGCAGGAACCGGGTGTTAATAGTCGATGATGAGCCACAGTCTCAAAATGGCGGTGCAGGCTGGAAGGGCCGAATGGACTACTTCTACACCTATTATCTATTGTGTATTGTTTATTGTCTATAGACTCCCCCACTACAGGAAACATCCTCTCCACATCCACGCTATCTGTGTTCTCTGGCCCTAGACTCCCCCACGATAGGAAACATCCTCTCCACATCCACTCTATCTGTGTCCTCTGGTCCCAGACACCCCCACTATAGGAAACATCCTCTCCACTCCACACTATCTGTGTCCTCTGGTCGTAGACTCCCTCACTACAGGAAACATCCAGTCCACATCCACTCTATCTCTGTCCTCTAGTCCTACTCTCCCCTACTATAGGAAACATCTTCTCCACATCCACTCTATCTGCGTCCTCTGGTCTTTGATTCTCCCATCAAAGGAAAGCTCTTCTGCACATCCACTATATTAAAGCCTTTCAGCATTCGACAGGTTTCAATGACGTCACCCTTTACTCTTCTGGATTCCAGTGAATACAGGCCCAGAGACATCAGAGGCACATCCTATGACAAGTCGTTCAATCCCGGAATCATTTCCGTGAACCCTCTTTGAACCCTCTCCAAAACAGCTCACAATACTACAGTGAGGATTCACCAGTTCTTCATAAATTTTCAATATTATATGCTTACTTTCATATTCTTGTCCTCTTGAAATGAACGCTAACCTCGCATTTACCTTCCTCACAACAGACTCAACCTCTAAATTAACCTTCAGACAATCCTGCACAAAGGACTGCCAAGTCCCTTTGCACATCATTCCTTTTTGTTGTTTTTTCCCCATTTAAAATATAATCAGTGTTTGAAACATGGGCTAATACAGTGATACTGGCGGTAAACTTTCAGACGATGTGCTGCTCACGGTCATCCTAACGTTATTACTAACTGTTTTGCTTTTCATTAACAGCGAATAATAAGCATGTTCCCCTCTTGCCGTGCACTCCAATCTAACTGTGTCATTGTGTTCTACCGAGTCAGTGTCATACGATGTGGTGTTGGGCCTGGATACGGCTTCTGTAAAAATACCACAGATCATGAATCACGTGAAACGTACTGTGCTGAAATGATGCCTCCAAGGAGATATATTCTGTTTAAAACTAAATACTACAGACGCACAGATCAGAGATAAGACTACAGAATGTTGTCAATATTCTGGTCGACTCACTACAGGAAGGATGTGGAAGCCATAGAAAGGGTGCAGGGGGGATTTAGAGGTTGGATTGGGGAGCATACCTTATGAAAACATGGTTGAGCGAACTCGACCGTTTCTTCTTGGAGCGACGAAGTATGAGAGGTGATCTGGTAGGGGTGGACAAGATGATGAGAGGCATTGATCGTGTGGATAGTCAGAGGCTTTTTCCCAGGGCTGACATGGTTGCCACAAGAGGACACAGGTTTAAAGTGCTGGGCAGTAGGTTCAGAGGAGATGTCAGGGATAAGTGCTTTACTCAGAGAGTGGTGAGTGCGTGGAACGGGCTGCCGGCAACGGTGGTGGAGTCGGATACGATAGGGTCTTTTAAGAGACTTTTTGATAGGTACATGGAGCTAAGAAAAATAGAGGGCTATGGGTAAGGCTAGGTAGTCCTAAGGTCAGGACATGTTGGGCACAACTTTGTGGGCCGTAGAGACTGTATTGTGCTGTAGGTTTTCTATTTTCAATGTCTCCTCTCTTGAGGATTTGATTTCAAATTTTGACCAACAATATCACGCCCCCCTCCTTGCCTACCTGCCTGTCCTTTCGAAACAATGTGTATCCATGGACATTAAGCTCCCACCTATAGTCTTCTTTCGGCCATGATTGAGCGATGCCAACAACATCATACCTGCCAATCTGTAACTGTGCTGCAAGCTCATCTTCCTTAGTACGTGTACTGCACGCACTCAAATATCACACCTCCAGTCCTGTATTTGCCCTTTTCGATTTTTCCCACCCTTCAGATTGTAACTCATCCTGTTGGCTGCAATTTTGCCCTGTCAGCAGGTTCCCCTCACAACACACTGCCTCTGTTTGCAAACCAGCTACCTCATCTTCATCGCCATTGTCCGCCTTTCCTTCGATACTTCTTGCATTGAAATACAGTCAGCTCAGGAGCAATCCGGTTCCCATTCGTGACGCAGAATTTAAAAGGATAGCAAGTACAGAACTCAAATCGTTATATCTCAATGTACAGAGTATTAAAAAAATAAGGAGCGCACACCCCTCAGCATCAGCGGCTCCACAGTGGTTAGAGTGGAAAACATCCAATTTCTTGGGGTGCAGATCTCGGACAATCTCACCCAGTCCAGGAACACCACTGGGATTGTGAAAGGAGCCCAGCAGAGATTGAACTTTCTGAGGAAGCTTAAATAAGCACCACTCCCCACTAACATCTTAACTACATTCTACAGAGGCGTGGTTGAGAGTGTGCTGACCTTTTGCATCACAGCCTGGGACTCCAGCTGCAGTGCTGCCGACAAAAAAGCCTTGCAGAGGGTGGTTAGGGGAGCAGAGAAGGTTATTGGGGTCTCCCTACTTTCTTCCAAGACCTCTTTCAACGTCGATGCCTCCAGAAGACACGTTACATCATTAAAAACCCCTCACACCCTCTCCATGAGCTGTTTGTTCTTCTGCCATCAGGTACACGTTACAGGAGCATCAAACCGAAAACCACAAGGCGACTAAACAGCTTCCTCCCACAGGCAGTCAGACTGCTAAATAGCTGCTCTACCTGACTCTGCTTTTGCACACTTTTAATTTGCACTGGACACTAATAACTTGATTTTAACCGGCATGTGGCTGTTGTGTTTTACTATTTATTGTTGCGTTTGTTATGTTTAGCACAACTTTATGGGCCGAAGGGGTAAATAGAGTAAAATACAGCACGGACAAGTGCGAGCAGCCTGCAAGCAGAAATGGCGATACACAGCCACGCACAACAGTGAGAACTGAACAGTACGAGAGCAGGTCTGGCAGAGTTCACTGGAGTCCAGGTTCTGCGACCACCGTAAAGGTTGTATTGTATTCTTTCACCACAGGAATAAAATGAAAGTTATGGTCCGAGATCGCATGAGTCTGTCTCACTTACCAGTGACACGCAGAGTGACGGTCGCTGATGTCATGGAGCCGCTGTTCGGAACCATATTCACACGGTATTCCCCGCTGTCAGCGCTGTTCACCGACTTCAGCAGAAGCGACCGGTTGGAGGTGAATAACTCTGCCCGCGATGTGTACTCAGGATCTAGAATCTCGGTCTGACCGATCCACTGGGCGATTATTATCCCATTTAAAGTCCAGCTTCCACTGCTGTCGTTGCCCGACGGCCGGACTGAAAGAAGCGCCTCACCCCCAGCGGTGACATTTATCTGGATGTGCTTAACGATAATAGTAAACTGCTGGGACTCACCTGAGAAAGAGAAAATCATATGAGGGAAAAGCGACAGACGCGGAAAGACTTGGGAACTGCACTTAACTTAATCTGTACAGATTCCAGGGATCTGTTCTTAGCTCAGTAAGGTCGATCATTAAAATCTCATCTTCATTCAACTAACTACGCGTCGTTCTGTTGATTATATCAGCACCATTGGTTGGAGAGTGTGACGCTCACCCGCCGTTATGTGGAGACAAAGAACGAGAGCTGCGAAGGGCAGTCCCGACATCCCGGGAGAGCAGCGCCGATCTCTGTTACACTCGGAGACTGAGCCGCACTTCCTGGTTTGCGGGTCAGATATCTGGATTCTGACGTCACAAGCGGCAGCGCTGATTGGATCAGAGAGTCTGTACTTGGCTCAAATCGACATCAAATCCTGTGTGCTGTTCTACAACTATCTGCTGCTGTGTGGAATCCGATAATGGTCTCAAAGAGAGTTTCTCTCACCCACCGACATGAAGAGAAAGGGAGAGAGTAAAGTGAACGTCATCCACGCGATCCCGAGAGAGCGGCGCCGGTCTCTGTTACATTCGGAGAGTGAGCCTCATTTCCTGGTCTCCATGAGAGATCCCGAGAGCCCGTTATCTGAAAAGCCGGAGCTGACTGGAGCGCAGAGCGAGAAGGCGGAGAATGAACGAACCTAAAACGCTGGAGAAGCAGAAGGCCATTCGGTCCTCGATACTCTTGTGTTGTCCTCCACCAGATCACGTGGCATTTTCCTCAAAACTACTTCCCTCCCGGATAGGTAGACTGTGTGAGTACTGTTGCCACAATAATCTTGCAGACGGAGACAGCAAGACCAAGGATGTGACTGTGAACGCCGCGAAGGAGAAGTCGGGAGATCACTCACCAGTCCTCATTGAAGGGTCGGCGGTGGTGAAGGTGAGCAGGTTTAAGCTCCTTCTGAGAGAATCTCTGCTTGGCCTCACACAGTTATACATTCACAAAGAAAGGCACGTCAGCGGCTGTATTCCATCAGGTGATAGAAACATAGAAACAGAGAAAGCCCACAGCACAATAAAGACCCTTCGGCCCACAAAGCTTGAAGAGATCTGGTATGGGTATGTCCCCAAAATCTGGGAAATGTTCGCACATGCAAGGCGGAGAGTATTCTGACTGTTTCCATCACCGTCTGGTGTGCAGGCTGCAATGCACAGGATCGACACAGATTGCAGAGGCTTGTGTACAACAATCACATTCATCACAGTGCAAGTCTCTTCATAATCGAGAAAATCTTCAAAAGGTGGTTCCTCAGGAATACCAGGTCCACAATTAAGGGCGATCACCGTCAGGTATATGCTCTTGTCTCATTACTAACATTCGGGATATACACCCTTCCTGTTAGTACAATCCGGAATATGCTCCGGTCCAATTACTACCATCCGGGATATTTGTGTCCATACCACAATCCGGAAGGAGGTACATAACCTGGAAGACCCACGCTCAGAGATTTTCTAAATCTTCTGCAATCAGATGTGTGAGATTTGTGTGAGATTTAGAGAAACTGAGTAACCACCTGTATCCCGCATAAATACATTTGCACAATGTGCATCGGGTGCAGCTCCTGAGGAAGCATGTTAAGGAACGGGAGCTGCTGTTCCATGAGCTTCGATACACAGGGGCCAATGAGGAAGTGATAGGTAGAAGCTACAGGGAGGCGGGTATCTGGCCAGTGTGAAGCTACGGGAACACGACCACTGTTCCATCGCGTCTTCCTGGCCAATGTACATTCATTAGAGAGCAGAGCGCAGGGCCTAGGGGCAAGATTGACGAGGGCAGTATCACGGGTGACCGTCAGGAGAAGCAAAGGAGATTGACAGCCCGAGCTTTGTCCCCTTGTGGCCGTACCCCTCAATAACATGTGTACCGCTTCAGGTGCATTTGGTGTGTTGCCGAGCGTGGACATTACCCGCAGGAAGTACATGATGAAGGTACTGAGATAAGGGAATCAAGGGATATGGGGACAAGGCAGGGACTGGGTATTGATAGTGAATGATCAGCCATGATCTCAGAATGGCGGTGCAGACTCGAGGGGCCGAATGCTCTACTTCTGCACCTATTGTCTATTGTCTGAGAAGGGCTCTGTGGCCCAGAGGGGATGGTGAAAGGGGAGGGCAATAGCGATTGGGGATCGTCAATTAGAGGATCGGAACGCAGATTCAGTGGACATGGAAGAGACACCCAGTTGCGCTGCGAATCCATGGTTTATCATGAAGGAGTCGCCGCTGCTCTGTTCTTATCTGATGCAGCCTATCGGTCTGCCTGGTGGACTGAGAACCCTTTGGACTGGAGAGCGACATTCAGAGTGTGGCAGTGAGCCGTTTTCGTGAAAGAGGACTCAGAAATCATTTGTTTCCCTTCGAAACAACAATCTTGCCCCTAGGCCCTGCGCTCTGCTCTCTAATGAATGTACATTGGCCAGGAAGACGCGATGGAACAGTGGTCGTGTTCCCGTAGCTTCACACTGGCCAGATACCCGCCGCACCCCGTCCTCCCCTGGTCGACCTCGTTTCTCTGGCAGAATTCCGCTCACTTTCTGGTGCAGTACTTGCATTGCTGGGAGTCATCTTTGACGAGGCGTTACTGTTTATGTGGAGTTCGCATGATCGCTGGTGCCTGTACAGAATTCATGTGTTTTTTTTTGTGCTTCAATGACAGAAGACTGCGGGATAACAGCTCAGAAAATATACATCTTGTAGATTTGTGCCTGCCGGAAATTGTCTCTGTATATCGCCAGTGGCATTTGAATTATTATAATTGCTCTTTGCAATGTTTTCAAATCCAACTGGGCGAGGGTAACGAGACAGAAAAGATCCTGGAGACAGAAGGAGACGAGGTGCGAGATCAGACTGCTAGTTTTGAGCGGCTCAGGGACCGTGTGACCATTGTTCCCATTCTGAGCTCGTCTCCGCATTCCGACACTGCCCCCTTGTGCTGACACTGTGCCACCTGCTTTCTGTGCTGTTTCTCTTTCAACTTTGCCAATGGAAGTACAACCGTCACTGTATTGCCACCGGCATCAGTTATCACAGTGTGCAGTTGTGCCTCTTCTTTTGTCATACCCAGTCACTGAAATTCCTGCGTGAAGCTGCCTTATACAGAAATACCTTTCTCATACGTCGGGAATAATATTTGGGGGATGAATGAGAGACACCTCTGCATTATCGCGTCTTTAAATTGATTCCCCTTGTTCAAAAAAGGTAATGGGGATAGTCCAGGTAATTATATACCAGTGAGCCTTACGTCTGTGGTGGGAAAGCTATTGGAAAAGATTCTTAGAGATAGGATCTATGGGCATTTAGAGAATCATAGTCTGATCAGGGACAGTCAGCATGGCGTTCAGAATGTCAGACCGTGCCTAACAAGCCTGATAGAGATCGTTGAGGAGGTGACCATGCATATAGCTGAGGGTAGTGCAGTGGATGTGATCTACATGGATTTTAGTAAAGCATTTGACAAGGTGCCACATGGTAGGCTTATTCAGAAAGTCAAAAGGGATGGGATCCAGGGAAGTTTGGCCAGGTGGATTCAGAATTGGCTTACCTGCAGAAGGAAGAGGGTCGTGGTGGAGGGAGTACAATCGGATTGGAGGGTTGTGACTAGTGGTGTCCCACAAGGAACTGTTCTGGTACCTCTATTTTTTGTGATTTTTATTAACGACCTGGATGTGGGGGTAGAAGGGTGGGTTGGAATGTTTGCAGATGACACAAAGGTTGGTGGTGTTGTAGATAGTGTAGAGGATTGTCGAAGATTGCAGAGAGACATTGATAGGATGCAGAAGTGGGTTGGGAAGTGGCAGATTGAGTTCAACCCGGAGAAGCGTGAGGTGGTACACTTTGGAAGGACAAACTCCAAAGCAGAGTACAAAGTAAATGGCAGGATACTTGGTAGTGTGGAGGATCAGAGGGATCTGGGGGTACATGTCCACAGATCCCTGAAAGTTGCCTCCCAGGTAGATAGGGTAGTTCAGAAAGCTTATGGGGTGATAGCTTTCATAAGTCGAGGGATAGAGTTTAAGAGTCGCGATGTAATGATTCAGCTCTATAAAACTCCAGTTAGGCCACACTTGGAGTACTGTGTCCAGTTCTGGTCGCCTCACTATAGGAAGGATGTGGAAGCATTGGAAAGGGTACAGAGGAGATTTACCAGGATGCTTCCTGGTTCAGAGAGTATGGATTATGATCAGAGATTAAGGGAGCAAGGGCTTTACTCTTTGGAGAGAAGGAGGATGAAAGTAGACATGATAGAGATGTGCACGGTATTAAGAGGAATAGACAAAGTGGACATCCATCGCCTCTTCCCCACGGCACCACTGCTCAGAACAAGAGAACATGGATTTAAGGTAAGAGGAGGGAAGTTCAAAGAGGATATTAGAAGAAGATGTTTCACTCAGAGAGTGGTTGGTGCGTGGAATGCACAGCCTGGGTCAGTGGTGGAGGCAGATACACTGGTGAAGTTTAAGAGACCACTGGGCAAGTATATGGAGGAATATTAGTTAGGGGGTTATATGGGGGGCAGGGTCTAAGGGTCGGCACAACATTCTGGGCCGGAGGGCCTGTAATCTGCTGCATTGTCCTATGTTCCATGTTCTATGTCTGATAGATCTCCACCCCGCTGTTTATCAAGCATCTTCAATATAATCAAAAAAATCTTTACTTCCACCGGCCACCGAGATGGGATCCAAACAATTACAATCTACCCGAACAGAATAAAAGAAACAGATATATATCGATGTATTCACCTGAAGTGACGTATTTTAAAAATGGTGTAGGATAGTGCTGTACAGCCCTCGCATGAAACGTGTATTGCTGATTCTGGAACAGTTCTTAATCTTAATATAAGGTGTGGAAAAATCCCAGCATGTAAACACAACCTCAGGGATACAAACACCAGCATGGCGAGAAGAAGTTTATCACTGAGCTAATGAATTCTTGATCACTGATACAACCCGCAGGCTATAGTCTGGTTGAAAATGAAAAGCCGGAAAAAATATTAACAATGTTCTATTTCCTTGTGGGCATATTTCCAAGTAATGGCCTTCGCCCTTCATTTCAAACAACGAGCAGAGGAATATTTGGCTGGTTTCGGAGTTGTGGGTTAGGGATAAGGTTAATTCCTGATGAAAGGACTCGGCTCGAAATGTCGACTGTTTACTGTTTTGTGCTGTTCTGTGCTTCTTCTGTGTTTTGTGTGTGTTGCTCTGGGTTTCAGAATCAGAAGATCTTCCTAAGTGCAGGACGTCGCCGGTTGCGTTTCTGTGAAACTCAGAGCTCCTTGTCTCTGTGCAAGCGGCGGCCCTATATGTGGCCAGGTTCCCCCACGTACGCATTTCTCAGAACAGGTTGCGGCCTTTCTGCTGAAATCAGGTTCAACCGGTTGGGCAGTCGCCGCCCACCTGCAGATGTGAGCAAAGATGTTATGTTTAACCATCTCTGTTTTCAGCAGACTCCATGACACAATAGAATATAAAATTTGATGCAAGGCAATTCTTACAGTTGCTTCCCAACTTTCTGCGAGTCTTACGCCATTTTTTCAAATAAATCAGTCGGAGACATTCTCCTTTCTAAACACCATGGTCATTCAGTGTCCGTTCCTCTTATAGAGAGAGTGATAGCGAACGGTGACGTGTCCCTGCCCCTGGCAATTTGAGAGCTGTGCAGACAAGATGGTTTGCATGAACTGGAAGGGGTCTAATACACTAGTGGGAAAGTTTGCTTGTGGCGTACGGGATGGGTTGGGGGTTTAAACCGGAGTGGAAGGGGTTGATATTCGGAGAGCCAGAACTGATACTGGAGAGTTTTCGGAGCTGGATGTTGTTTAGATCTTTGGCAAATGGTTGAGCACAGTTCGACTAATGTTCGACTGGGCTGCGGATAGTTCGATGCTAGAAGCATAGTAGAAAAGTTTAGGAGGCACAGGAGGGGGTTTGAACTTGACTTACAGGGGGAGGGGAACAAGAGTGTCAGAGCAGATAGTGAGGTGGAGGAGGATTGTCATGCGAGTACTGCAAGTATAGTGCACGGAGTAAAGTCAGATCTAACATATAGAGAGGCATTCAGCAAAGAGAAGCAAAATAAAGGGTATAAAGTTAGTAATGTAGAAGGGCTAAAGTGTGTGTACTTCAATGCAAGAAGCATCAGCAACAAAGGTGATGAACCGAGAGCTTGGATACGTGCATGGAATTATGATGTAGTGGCCATTACGGAGACTTGGCTGGTACCAGGGCAGGAATGGATTCTCAATATTCCTGGATTTCAGTGCTTTCAAAGGGATAGAGAGGGGGGGGGGAAGGGGGAGTACGGGTGTCATTACTGATCAGGGATACTATAACAGCTACAGAAAGGGTGGGCAATGTAGCAGCTTCCTCTTTTGAGTCAGTATGTGTGGAAATCAGGAACAGGACGGGAGCAGTTACAGGACCGGGGTTATTCTACAGGCCCCCTGGAGCGGCAGAGATACCGAGGAGCAGATTTTGGAAAGGTGCAAAAATAAGAGGGTGGTTATCATGGGTGACTTTAACTTACTTAATATTGATTGGCATCTGATTAGTTCCAATGATTTAGACGGAGCAGAGTTTGTTAAGTGTGTCCAGGGTGGATTGCTGTCACAGTATGTTGACAGGGCGACCTAGGGTAAAGCCATACCAGATCTAGTATTATGTAACGAACCGGGTCAGGTCACAGATCTGTCAGTGGGTGAGGATCTGGGGGACAGTGATCACCGTTCCCTGGCCTTTAGAATTATAATGGAAAAAGGATAGAATCAAACAGGACAGGAACATTTTTAGTTGGGGAAGGGCAAATTATGAGGCTATGTCTAGTGCTTGCGGCTGTGAATTGGGATGATTTTTATTTGCAGGGAAATATACAATGGACATGTGGTCGATGTTTAGAGATCTCTTGCAGGATGTTAAGGATAAACCTGTCCCAGTGAGGAAGATAAAGAATGGTAGGGTGAAGGAACCACAGGTGCAATTGAGGTGGAGAATCTACTCAGATGGAAGAAAGCAGCATACGTCAGGTTTAGGAAGCAAGGATCAGATGACTCTATTGAGGAATATAGGGTAGCTGGAAAGGAGATTAAGAAGGAGCTGAGGAGAGGAACAAGGGGCATGAGAAGGCCTTGGCGAGTAGGGTAAAGAAAAACACCAAGGGATTCATCAATTATGTGAAGAACCAAAGGTTGACAGGTGTGAAGATAGGACCGATTAGAGATAAAGGTGGGAAGATGTGCTTGGAGGCTGTGGAAGTGAGCGAGGCCCTCAATGAATACTTATTTAACCAGATATCCATATAACAATCACAGCACGGAAACAGGACATCTCGGACCTTCCAGTTCGTGCCGAAAGCTTACTCTCACCTACTCCCACCGACCTGCATTCAGCCAATAACCTTCCATTCCTTTCCTGTCCATATACCTATCCAATTTTACTTCAAGTGACAAAATAGAACCTGGCCTCTAACTCTTCTACTGGAAGCACGTTACACACAGTTACCACTCTTTGAGTAAAGAAGGTGCCGCTCGTGTTACCCCTAAACTTTTGTCCCTTATTTCTCAACTGATGTCGTCTTCTTTGAATCTCCCCGATTCTTAGTGGAAAAAGCCTATCCACGTCAACTCTATCTATACCCCCATAATTTTAAATACCTTTATCAATAGCCCCCTCAACCTTCTACACTCCAAATAATAAAGACCTAACTTTCTCCAAATTCGGCCTCACCAATTCCTTGTACAATTTTATCATTATATCCCAAATCCTATACTCAATGCAGGAATTTATAAGGCCAGCATACCAAAAGTTTACTCAACAGCCTATCCACATGAGATTCCACCTTCATGGAACACTGCCCCATTATACCTAGATCACTCTGTTCTACTGCATTCTTCAATGTCCTACCATTTACCAAGCACATCCTATTTGGATTTTCGACTAATGTTCGACTGGGTTGCGGATAGATCGATGCTAGAAGCATAGTAGAAAAGTTTAGGAGGCACAGATGTGGGTTTGAACTAGATTTGCGGGGGGAGGAGAACCAGAGTGTCAGAGCAGATAGTGAGGTGGAGGAGGATAAAGTTCATGCGAGTACTGCAAGTATAGTGCACGGAGTAAAGTCAGATCTAACATATAGAGAGGCTTTGAGCAAAGAGAAACAGAATAAAGGGTACAAAGGTAGTAACGTAGAAGGGCTACAGTGTGTGTACTTCAATGCAAGAAGCATCAGGAACAAAGGTGATGAACTGAGAGCTTGGATACGTACATGGAATTATGATGTAGTGGCCATTACAGAGACTTGTCTGGAACCAGGGCAGGAATGGAATCTCAATATTTCTGGATTTCAGTGCTTTAAAAGTGATAGGGGGGGGGAAGGGGGGGGAGTGGTGGCATTACTGGTCAGGGATACTATTACAGATACAGAAAGGGTGGATAATGTAGCAGGATCCTCTTTTGAGTCAGAATGTGTGGAAATCAGGAACAGGACGGGAGCAGTTACACGACTGGGGGTATTCTACAGGCACCCTGGTAGCGGCAGAGATACCGAGGAGCAGATTGGGAGGCAGATTTTGGCAAGGTGCAAAAATAACAAGGTGGTTATCATGGGTGACTTTAACTTACTAAATATTGCTTCGCATCTGGTTAGTTCCAATGCTTTAGACGGATCAGAGTTTGTTAAGTGTGTATAGGATGGATTCCTGTCACAGTATTTTGACAGGTCGACCTGGGGTAATGCCACACTAGATCTTGTATTAGGTAACGAACCGGGTCAGGTCACAGATCTGTCAGTGGGTGAACATCTGGGGGACAGTGATCTCCGTTCCCTGGCCATTACCATTATAATGGAAAAGGATAGAATCAAACAGGACAGGAAAATTTTTAGTTGGGGAAGGGCAAATTATGAGGCTATAAGACTAGAAATTACGGGTGTGAATTGGGATGATTTCTTTGCAGGGAAATGTACTATGGACATGTGATCGATGTTTAGAGATCTCTTGCAGGATGTTAAGGATAAACTTGTCCCAGTGAGGAAGATATAGAATAATAGGGTGAAGGAACCACAGGTGCAATTGAGGTGGAGAATCTACTCAGATGGAAGAAGGCAGCATACGTGAGGTTTAGGAAGCAAGGGTCAGATGACTCTATTGAGGAATATAGGGTAGCTGGAAGGGAGCTTAAGAAGGAGCTGCGGAGAGGAATAAGGGGCATGAGAAGGCCTTGGGGAGTAGGGTAAAGATAAACCCCAAGGCATTCTTCAATTATGTGAAGAACCAAAGGTTGACAGGAGTGGAGATAGGACCGATTAGAGATAAAGGTGGGAAGATGTGCTTGGAGGCTGTGGAAGTGAGCGAGGCCCTCAATGAATACTTATTTAACCATATATCCAGATAACAATCACATCACGGAAACAGGCCATCTCGGACCTTCCAGTCCGTGCCGAAAGATTACTCTCACCTACTCCCACCGACCTGCATTCAGCCAGTAACCTTCCATTCCTTTCCTGCCCACATACCAATCCAATTTTACTTCAAGTGATAATATAGAACCTGCCACTAACTCTTCTACTGGAAGCTCGTTACACACAGTTACCACTCTTTGAGTAAAGAATTTGCCCCTAGTGTTACCCCTAAACTTTTGTCCCTTAATTCTCAACTGATGTCGTCTTCTTTGAATCTCCGATTCTCAGTGGAAAAAGGCCTATCCACGTCAACTCTATCTATACCCCCCATAATTTTAAATACCTTTATCAATACCCCCCTCAACCTTCTACACTCCAAAGAATAAAGAGCTAACTTACTCCAAATTCCAACTTACACCAATGCCTTGTACAATTGTAACATTACATCCCAATTCCTATACTCAATGCTGCGCTTTATAAGGCCAGCATACCAAAAGCTTTCGTCACCACCCTATCCACATCAGATTCTACCTTCAGGGAACTATGCCCCATTATTCCTAGATCACTCTGTTCTAAAGTATTCCGCGATACCCTACCATTTACCATATATGTCCCATTTGGATTATTCCTACCAAAATGTAGCACCTCACACTTATCAGCATTAAACTCCATCTGCCATCTTTCAGCCAACTCGTCTAACTGGCCTAAATCTCCCTGCAAGCTTTGAAAACCTACATCATTATCCACAACGCCAACTATCCTAGTACCAGTACTTACTAATCCTAATTTACTGACGGGATGCGAGCAGTAGGGAGGAGTTTGTGCGTCAAATAAAATGTTGAATCAGCCATGATGAACTAGAGGAGCAGACTCAATGGACCAAACAGCCTCATTCTGCTACTCTGTCGTTCGGTCTTATAACTCTCTTCCCCGGTGTTTATCAAGAATCCAGACCTTCAATATAATCAAAAAAACATTACCTGCACCGGCCACCGAGATGGGATCCAAACAATTACAATCTACCCGAGCAGAATAAATTCGCATTGAATTACACACACTTTACACCTTCTACCTTACTACCTTTATACCATTTATTCGATATATTCACCTGAAGTAACGTATTTTGAAAATCGTGCAGGGAAGGGCTGTACAGCCCCCGCATGAAACGTTTATTTCTGATTCTAGAACAGTTCCTAATCTTGATATAATGTGCGGAAAAATCCCAGCATGTGAACGCAACCTCAGGGATACAAAGACCAGCTTGGCGAGAAGACGTTTATCACTGAGCTAATGAATTCTTGATCACTGATACAACCCGCAGGCTGTAGTCTGGTTGGAAATGAAAAGCCGGAAAAATATTAACAATGTTCGATTTCCCTGTGGGTATATTTCCAAGTAATGACCTTCGCCCTTCATTTCAAATAATGAGCCGAGGAATATTTGGCTGTTTTAGGAGTTGTGGGTTAGGGATAAGGTTAATTCCTGATGAAAAGTCTCGGCCCAAAATGTCGACTGTTTACTGTTTTGTGCTGTTCTGTGCTTCTTCAGAGTATTGTGTGTGTTGCTCGGGGTTTCCGAATTAGAAGATCTTCCTAAGTGCAGGACGTCGCCGGTTGCGTTTCTGTGAAACTCAGAGCTCCTTGTCTCTGTGCAAGCGGCAGCCCTGTATGTTGGCCAGGTTCCTCCACGTACGCATTTCTCAGAACAGGGAGCGGCCTTTCTGCTGAAATCAGGTTCAACCGGTTGGACAGTCGCCGCCCACCTGCAGATGTGAGCAAAGATAGCATGATGTTATGTTTAACTATTTCTGTTTTCAGAAGACTCCATGACACAATGGAATATAAAATAAGATGCAAGGCAATTCTTACAGTTGCTTCCCAACTTTCTGTGAGTCTTACACCATTTCTTCAAATAAATCAGTCGGAGACATTCTCCTTTCTAAACACCATGGTCATTCAGTGTCTTTTCTTGGTCATTCCTTTCTTCTTATAGAGAGAGTGATAGCGAACGGTGACGGGACCCTGCCCCTGGCAATTTGAGAGCTGAGTAGACAAGATGGTTTCCGATGAACTGGAAGGGGTCTAATACCCTTGTGGGAAAGTTTGCTTGTGGTGTACGGGATGGGGTTTGGGGTTTAAACCGGAGTGGAAGGGGGTTGATATTCGGAGAGCCAGAACTGATACTGGAGAGCTGTCGCAGCTAGATGTTGTTTAGACCTTTGTCAAATGGTTGAGCACAGTTCGACTAATGTTCGACTGGGCTGCGGATAGTTCGATGCTAGAAGCATAGTGGAAAGGTTTAGGAGGCACAGGAGCGGGCTTGAACTAGATTTGCAGGGGGAGGAGAACCAGAGTGTCAGAGCAGATAGTGGGGTGGAGGAGGATAAAGGTCATGCGAGTACTGCAAGTATAGTGCACGGAGTAAAGTCAGATCTAACATATAGAGAGCCTTTGAGCAAAGAGAAGCAGAATAAAGGGTATAAAGGAAGAAATGTAAAAGTGTAAAGTGTGTGTGATTCAATGCAAGAAGCATCAGGAACAAAGGTGATGAGCTGGGATCTTGGATACATACATGCTGGAGAGTAGGTACAGCGGAGATGTCAGGGGTAAGTTTTTTACTCAGAGATTGGGGAGTGCGTGAAATGGGCTGCAGGTGGCGGTGGTGGAGGATGATCCGACAGTGTCTTTTCAGAGACTTTTGGGTCTGTAAATGGAGCTTAGAAAAAATAGAGGGCTACGGGTAAGACCGGCTGAAGGTTATAAGACTATTGTTTCATTCGGATGTATTGGGGTGTTACATCTCTGCTTCAGGGTCTCATCACTCCCGGCACTCAGCTTTTACCCGCGGCTCTAAGCTGTCTGCAGCTGACATTGGCCAGAACGCGGTGCACCGCTTCCACTGCCCAGCGAGACCACGTGAGAGCAGTCACATGCCCGGTGATGTAGGGACGTGGCTGTCCTGACTTGCGAACTCAGCTTCGGCGGATGGGATCTGCAGGGAGAACTAACGGCCAGGAAGGCGGTGAGGCAATTCCGTGGAGTGTTCAGGACGTGACAAGGCACAGAATACGCCCTGGTCATCCAGTGCGACGAAAGGGAAACGGAACTTGTGGCAGTTGTTCGTACCACGGAACCGGGGTCAACACACAGCGTTTTACTAGGATGATTCGAAAACTCCTCATTAACCACTTGCACAGCAACGGAAAGACTGAATGCAAAGTAAAAATATCCCCCTAATACCCCCTTCTCTCTCTCTCTCTCTCTCTCTCTCTCTCTCTCTCTCTCTCTCTCTCTCTCTCTCTCTCTCTCTCTCTCTCTCTCTCTCTCTCTCTCTCTCTCTCTCTCTCTCTCTCTCTCTCTCTCTCTCTCTCCCTCTCCCCCTGTATACATACTTTGGAACTCAGTGCCGCTCTCTCTCCCCACAGCCCCGAGTCAGGCCCCACTCCTCCGCTCTCACTCCCAGGAGCGGTAAATCCTCACGGAAACGCCACTGCGCACGGTTCCATCCCCTCAGACCTGTGACGGCCCCGAAACAAATGCCACAATGCGCTCACTCCCACATCTCTGTGTCAGGCCTCACGCTAAACGCACGGCGCCTCGTCACTCACTAAAAATAGTCCCTATGTCCACTTTTTCCTCACAGTCCCGAGTCAGCAACCACCCTAAATCTCCCAGCCGTCCATCAGTCGCCAAACAAATCCCACTGTACCGCACTGTGGCCACAGGCGTGTGACAGTTATACCCCTGTCCTTCTCCCTTCCCGCAGCAGCGAGACCGTCTGCAAACTAATCACACTGTCCCACTACCTCCTTTTATCCCGTGTCAGTCTCCGAAATCATCACAGTCCAACACTCTCCTCACGGCCCGTGTCAGTCCCCGAACTAATCACACTGTCCATCACTCTCCCCAGAGACCCTGTCCGTCCCCGAACTAATCACACTGTCCCACTCTCATCACGGCCCGTCTCAGTCCCTGAACTAATCACATTGCCCAACTCTCTCCTCACGGCCCGTGTCAGTCCCCGAACTAATCACACTGTCCAACTCTCTCCTCACGGCCCGTGTCAGTCCCCGAACTAATCACACTGTCCAACTCTCTCCTCACGGCCCGTGTCAGTCCCCGAACTAATCACACTGTCCAACTCTCTCCTCACGGCCCGTGTCAGTCCCCGAACTAATCACACTGTCCAACTCTCTCCCCAGAGACCCTGTCAGTCCCCGAACTAATCACATTTTCCCACTCTCATCACGGCCCGTCTCAGTCCCTGAACTAATCACATTGTCCCACTCTCTCCCCACGGCCCGTGTCAGTCCCTGAACTAATCACACTGTCCCACTCTCTCCCCACGGCCCGTGTCAGTCCCCGAACTAATCACACTGTCCAACTCTCTCCTCACGGCCCGTGTCAGTCACCGAACTATTCACACTGTCCCACTCTCTCCCCACGGCCCGTGTCAGTCCCTGAACTAATCTCATTGTCCCACTCTCTCCTTACGGCCCGTGTCAGTCCCTGAACTAATCACACTGTCCCACTCTCTCCTCACGGCCCGTCTCAGTCCCCGAACTAATCACACTGTCCAACTCTCTCCTCACGGCCCGTGTCAGTCCCCGAACTAATCACACTGTCTAACTCTCTCCTCACGGCCCGTGTCAGTCCCCGAACTAATCACACTGTCCCACTCTCTCCACACAGATCCTGTCAGTCCCCGAACTAATCACACTGTCCAACTCTCTCCTCACGGCCCGTGTCAGTCCCCGAACTAATCACACTGTCTAACTCTCTCCTCACGGCCCGTGTCAGTCCCCGAACTAATCACACTGTCCCACTCTCTCCACACAGATCCTGTCAGTCCCCGAACTAATCACACTGCCCAACTCTCTCCTCACGGCCCGTGTCAGTCCCCGAACTAATCACACTGTCCCACTCTCTCCTCACGGCCCGTGTCAGTCACCGAACTAATCACACTGTCCCACTCTCTCCACACAGATCCAGTCAGTCCCCGAACTAATCACACTGCCCAACTCTTTCCCCAAGGCCCGTTCCCAGTTCTCCCGTCTGTCCCTCTTCGTCCCTCTCTCTCTCCTGTCCTTCACACTCTCTTACCACCTCCCTTTCGCCCCCACTTCCTTTCCACCCGCCGACGCACCCCTCGCACCACCTGGACCACTCTCTCCCAGCACCGGGGGGGGGGGTGGATGTGGTGATGAACGGGACAAAATAACTCAACCAGGCAACCAATCAGATCGATGCAGTTTTATTGATCGAAGCTCGTGCACTCGAGTGGCGGAAGCTTGGCAATGGCCTCAGCGAGCTGTAGCGGGGTTGGGGCGGGAAGGGGTGACGTTCATACCCAGGGGCCCCGCAAACCGTCGGTGAGTGGACAGGTTGGGGTGGGGTGCGTGGGGTGTGGACAGAGAGGCTGGGATCTGTGCTCCATAGTAACCACTAACTAGTTGTCACCGACTGCTCTCAGGGTTTGGGTGGTTTAGGGAGGGGCGGAAACAGGGCGGATCGGTGAATTCCCTCAGACCAGGGGTACCATCGTATCACTAGCGTTGTGGTTTTCCTCGACCGCCAACAGTTTGCACGGGGAGTACGAATGGTCACCGGCCACGAACACTTCCAGGTGGAGGAAGTTGGCGGGGATTCCGATGTCCACCTGTGAGTAGATTCAGTCGTTGAGACAGGGGTACAGACCACCTCGCTCTTTCTCCAACCTCCGTGAACTAGTGTCTCCCAGACGCCCCAATTTTTTCCCCAATGTCTCCGCCTCTCTGTCAACCACTGTTTGCCCCACAACCTTCCGCATCTCCGTCACCCTCTCCCACCCTTGCATCCCTCACCATATCCGTCACTCCTCCCTTCCCTACACGCCGGCGGTCTCCGCTCCTTACCCCTACATGCCTTGATCACCTCATCCCTCCCGGGCTCAGCCCTCCCACACCTACGTCACGTTCCCGTCACCCACTCTCGCCCCTCCACCCCTCCTGTTCTCCCTCCCCTACCTCCATCCCCTTCCCATCACTCCTGTCCTACTCGCACCTCTCCGCGTCTTTGTGACCCCCTCCTGTGTGGGGACATTACCTTGATCAGAAACATCTTCCCCGTCATGATAGCTTGTTCTTGCTTCCGGTAGAGGATCGCAGTATATTTTATCATTGGAACCTGGATCCTCTTCTGCACAACGTCCTTCACCTGGACAAGCACAGGACAGAGACATTTGAACCTCCCTGAAGGGCAGCATCGGGTGGTGAGGGGGACGAGGGGATTCAGCAAGGGAGCAGCGGCGCCTTTCCTTTCTCTCCACTTTCTGCACCTCCTGAGTTCTTCCTCCTCCTCTCTCTCATCTTTCTCTCTCTCTTCGCTCCCTCTACCTCCAGTGCCCTTCCTCGACCCATCAACAATCTCCGAGCATTTCTCCTGTCCTTGCTTCCCGTCTCTCTCCCTTTCCCCTCTCACTGATTCCCCCGGTTTCTCCCTTGCCCGCATGTTTCCCATCCTTCCACTTACCCTCAGCGCAATTCTCCCGGATGCCCCCCGCTCCCATTTCCCCCTCCCTTTTTCCACAAACCCCGTCTCCCCACTCCCCTCTTTCCGTTCTCCGTTCTCCCCCTCTCCCCAATCCTTCCTCCCCTCTCCCGTACACTCCTCTCTCCATCGCCCTCTCCGCTCTCAACTCTCAACTCCTGAACTCTAACTCCCACAGCTCCTACTCCCCCTTCACCTCTCCTTCTCCCCGCTTCGTCCCTCTCCCTTCCCTTCACCCCAATCCTGCCCTCCCCCCTCCGCACAATGCATCTTCCTCAAAATCGGGTATTCCAAGCCTGTGGTCCACGGATCACTCAGTTAATGGCAAGGCTCCGTGGTAGAAATAAAAGTTGGGACGCCCTGACCTAAATCGAGTTCCTCTCCTTCCCCTACCGTCTCTCCCCACATTTTCTCTCCACCCTGCCAGCCCTCCCCATTCCACCGTTCCGGCTCTCCGTCCTCCCTCGAGGAAGGTAGGTTTAGTGGAGGCGCGGTAGGGAGGGCGCTGGTTCAGTAAGTTGGGCTCCTCACCTCATTGGCATACTCTTGGACCGCCGGGTCGGCTGTCTGGGGACCTGTCCAAGCTGGCATTTTCGCTGTTCCTGTCTCTCTGTAGACTCGCTCCTTCACTGACTTTCTATTCCTCTCTCTCTCTCTCTCTCTCTCTCTCTCTCTCTCTCTCTCTCTCTCTCTCTCTGTCTCTCTCTCTCTCTCTCTCTCTCTCTCTCTCTCTCTCTCTCTCTCTCTCTCTCTCTCGCTCTCTCTCTCTCTCTCTCTCTCTCTCTCTCTCTCTCTCTCTCTCTCTCTCTCTCTCTCTCTCTCTCGCTCTCGCTCTGTCTTCCTTCACTCGGCAAGCCCTGCTTTTAAGGAACTTGCTCCTCCCTCCACGCTGCACCTTCTCTCACCCTTTCCCCTCCATCCCCCTCCCTCCCCTCAGCCTCTCCCCTCCATGCCCCTCCCCCGCTCAGTACCTGTGTAGATTGGATGGGTTGCACCTGAACTCGAGGGGGAGCAATATCCTTGCTGGTAGATTTGTTAGCATGGCTCGGGAGGGTTTAAACTAATTTGCATGGGGAATGGGACCCGGAGCGAGAGAGCAGTGAAAGAAGTGAATGGAGTAAAGCCAAAACCAATCTCTAGAGAGGCTTTCAGGAAAGAGAAGCAGAATAAAGTGTGTAAAGGTAGCAAGGTAGAAGTGAAAAAGTGTGTGTACTTCAATGCAAGGAGAATCAGGAACAAAGGTGATGAATGAGAGCTTGGATACGTACATGGAATTATGATGTAGTGGCCATTACGGAGACTTGTCTGGCACCAGGGCAGGAATGGGTTCTCAATAATCCTTGATTTCAGTGTTTTCAAAGGGATGGGGGGGGGGGGATGGGGAGGAGGGGTGGCATTACTGGTCAGGGATACTATTACAGCTACAGAAAGGGTGGGTAATGTAGCAGGATCCTCTTTTGAGTCAGTATGTGTGGAAATCAGTAACAGGACGGGAGCAGTTACACGACTGGGGGTTTTCTACAGGCCCCCTGGTAGCGGCAGAGATACCAAGGAGCAGATTGGGAGGCAGATTTTGGGAAGGTGCAAAAATAAGAGGGTGGTTTTCATGGGTGACTTTAACTTACTAAATATTGATTGGCATCTGATTAGTTCCAATGATTTAGACGGAGCAGAGTTTGTATGTGTGTCCAGGATGGATTCCTGTCACAGTATGTTGACAGGGAGACCTCGGGTGATGCCATACTAGATCTAGTATTAGTTAACGAACCGCGTCAGGTCACAGAACTGTAGGTGGGTGAGCATCTGTGGGACAGTGATCTCCGTTCCCTGGCCTTTAGCATGATAATGGAAAAGGATAGAATCAAACAGGACAGGAACATTTTTAGTTGGAGAAGGGCAAATTATGAAGCTATAAGTCTAGAACTTGCGGCTGTGAATTGGGATGATTTTATTTTGCAGGGAAATGTACCATGGACATGTGGACGATGTTTAGAGATCTCCTGCAGGATGTTAAGAAAAAACTTGTCCCAGTGATGAAGCTAAAGAATGGAAGGGTGAAGGAACCACAGGTGACAATTGAGGTGGAGAATCTACTCAGATGGAAGAAGGCAGCATACGTGAGGTTTAGGAAGCAACGATCAGATGACTCTATTGAGGAATATATCAGCCAAGATGAACTGGCGGAGTAGACTAAATGGACCAAACAGCCTCATTCTGCGACTACATCTTTGGGTTTTATAGCTTTCCATCTGGTGTTTATCAAGCATCCAGACCTTCAATATAATCAGAAAAATCTTGACTTCCACCGGCCACCGAGATGGGATCCAAACAATTACAAACTACCCGAACAGAATAAAAGAAACAGATATATATCGATGTATTCACCTGAGGAAACGTAGTTTGAAAATCGTGCAGAATAGGGCTGTACAGCCCCCGCATGAAACGTTATTTGCTGTTCGGTAACAGTTCTTAATCTTGATATAAGGTGTGGAAAAATCCCAACATGTAAACACAACCACAGTGATTCAAACACCAGCATGGCGAGAAGAACTTTATATTGAGCTACTGATTTCTTAATCACTGATACAAACCGCAGACCATAGTCTGGTGGGAAATGAAAAGCCAGAAAATTATGTTAACAATATTCTATTTCCTTGTGGGTATATTTCCAAGTAATGGCCTTCGCCCTTCATTTCAAACAATGAGCTGAGCAATATTTGGCTGGTTTAGGAGTTGTGGGTGAGGAATAAGGTTAATTCCTGACGAAAGGTCTCGGCCCAAAAATGTCGACTGTTTTGTGCTGTTCTGTGTTTCTTCAGAGTTTTGTGTGTGTTGCTCGGGGTTTCCGAATCAGAAGAGCTTCCTAAGTGCAGGACGTCGCCGGTTGCGTTTCTGTGAAACTCAGAGCTCCTTGTCTCTGTGCAAGCTGCGGCCCTGAATGTTGGCCAAGTTCCCCCACGTACGCATTTCTCAGAACAGGGTGCGGCCTTTCTGCTGAAATCAGTTCAACCGGTTGGACAGTCGCCGCCCACATGCAGATGTGAGCAAAGATAGCATGATATTATGATTAACTATTTCTGTTTTCAGCAGACTCCAAGACACAATGGAATATAAAATATGATGCAAGGCATTTCTTACAGTTGCTTCCCAAATTTCTGCGAGTCTTACGCCATTTCTTCAAATAAATCGGTCGGAGACATTCTCCCTTCTAAACACCATGGTCATTCGGAGTCCTTTCTTCTTATAGAGAGGGTGAGAGCGACCGGTGAGGGGACCCTGCCCCTGGCAATTTGAGACCTGTGCAGACAAGATGGTTTGCGATGAACTGGAAGGCGTCTAATACTCTAGTGGGAAAGTTTGCTTGTGGCGTACGGGATGGTGCTGGGGGTTTAAACCGGAGTGGAAGGGGGTTGATATTCGGAGAGCCAGAACTGATACTGGAGAGTTGTCGCAGATAGATGTTGTTTAGATCTTTGGCAAATGGTTGAGCACAGTTCGACTAATGTTCGACTGGGTTGCGGATTGTTCGATGCTAGAAGCATAGTGGAACAGTTTAGGAGGCACAGGAGGGGGTTTAAACTGGATTTGCAGGGGGAGGGGAACAAGAGCGTTATAGCAGATAGTGAGGTGGAGGTGGATTAAGTTCATGCGAGAACTGCAAGTATAGTGCATGGAGTAATGTCAGATCTAACATAGAGAGGCATTGAGCAAAGAGAAGCAGAATAAACGGTGTAAAGGTAGTAATGTAGAAGGGCTAAAGTGTGTGTACTTCAATGCAGGAAGCTTCAGGAACAAAGGTGATGAACTGTGAGCTTGGATACGTACATGGAATTATGATGTAGTGGCCATTACAGAGATTTGTCTGGCACCAGGGTAGGAATGGATTCTCAATATTCCTGGATTTCAGAGCTTTCAAAGGAATAGAGAGGGGGGGAAAGGAGAGAACGGGTGGCATTACTGGTCAGGGATACTATTACAGCTACAGAAAGGGTGGGTAATGTAGCAGGATCCCCTTTTGAGTTAGTATGTGTGCAAATCAGGAACAGGACGAGAGCAGTTACACGACTGGGAGTATTCTACAGGCGCCTTGGTAGCGGCAGAGATACCGAAGAGCCGATTGGGAGGAAGATTTTGGAAAGGTGCAAAAATAAATGCGTGGTTATCATGGGTGACTTTAACTTACTTAATATTGATTGGCATCTGATTATTTCCAATGATTTAGCCGGAGCAGAGTTTGTTATGTGTGTCCAGGTTGGATTCCTGTCACAGTATGTTGACAGGGAGACGAAGGGTAATGCCATACCAGATCTAGTGTTACGTAACGAATCGGGTCAGGTCACAGATCTGTAGGTGGGTGAGCATCTGGGGGACAGTGATCACCGTTCCCTGGCCTTTACCATTATAATGGAAAAGGATAGAATCAAACAGGACAGGAACATTTTTAGTTGGGGAAGGGCAAATTATGAAGCTATAAGTCTAGAATTTGCGGCTGTGAATTGGGTTGATTTTATTTTGCAGGGAAATGTACCATGGACATGTGGTCGATGTTTAGAGATCTCTTGCAGGATGTTAAGGATAAACTTGTCCCAGTGAGGAAGCTAAAAAACGGTAGGGTGAGGGAAACACAGGTTCAATTGAGGTGGAGAATCTACACAGATGGAAGAAGGCAGCATACGTGAGGTTCAGGAAGGAAGGATCAGATGACTCTATTGAGGAATATAGGGTAGCTGGAAAGGGGGTTAAGAAGGAGCTGAGGAGATGAACAAGGGGCATGAGAAGGCCTTGGGGATTAGGGTAAAGAAAAACAACAAGGCATTCTTCAATTATGTGAAAAACCAAAGGTTGACAGGTGTGGAGTAAGGACCGATTAGAGATAAAGGTGGGAAGATGTGCTTGGAGGCTGTGGAAGTGAGCGAGGTCCTCAATGAATACTTATATAACCATATATCCATATAGCAATTACAGCACGGAAGCAGGACATCTCGGACCTTCCAGTCCGTGCCGAAAGCTTACTCTCACCTACTCCCACCGACCTGCATTCAGCCAATAACCTTCCATTCCTTTCCTGTCCATATACCTACCCAACTTTACATCAAGTGACAATATAGAACCTGCCTCTAACTCTTCTACTGGAAGCTCGTTACACACAGTTACCACTCAATGAGTAAAGAATTTGCCTCTCGAGTTACTCCTAAACTTTTGTTCCTTAATTCTCAACTGATGTCGTCTTCTTTGAATCTCCCCGATTCTCAGTGGAAAAAAGCCTATCCACGTCAACTCTATCCATACCCCCATAATTTTAAATACCTTTATCAATACCCCATCAACCTTCTACACGCCAAAGAATAAAGACCTAACTTACTCCAAATTCCAACTTACACCAATGCCTTGTACAATTTTAACATTACATCCCAATTCCTATACTCAGTGCTGTGATTTATATGGCCAGCATACCAAAAGCTTTCGTCACCACCCTATCCACATGAGTTTCTACCTTCAGGGAACTGTGCCCTATTATTCCTAGATCACTCTGTTCTACATTATTCCTCAATGCCCTACCATTTATCACATATGTCCTATTTGGATAATACATACCAAAATGCAGCATCTCACCCTATCAGCATTAAACTCCATCTGCCTTCTTTTAGCCCACTCGTCTAACTGGCCTAAATCTCTCTGTATGCTTTGAAAACCTACTTCATTATCCACAACGCCACCTATCTGAGTACCAGTACTTAGTAATCCTAATTTACTGACGGGATGAGAGCAGTAGGGAGGAGTTTGGGCCAGAGATAAAACGTTGAATCAGCCATGATGAACTGGCGGAGCAGACTCAATGGACCAAACAGCCTCATTCTGCGACTACATCTTTGGGTTTTATAGCTTTCCACCCCGGTGTATATCAAGCACCCAGACCTTCAGTATAATCAAAAAATTCTTTACTTCCACCGGCCGCCGAGATGGGACACAAACAATTACAAACTACCCGAACAGAATAAATGATACAGATATATATCGAAGTATTCAACTGAAGAAAGGTATTTTGAAAATCGTGCAGAATATGGCTGTACAGCGCCCGCATGAAACGTTATTTGCTGTTCGGGAACAGTTCTTAATCTTGATATAAGGTGTGGAAAAATCCCAACATGTAAACACAACCTCAGTGATTCAAACACCAGCATGGCGAGAAGAACTTTATAACTGAGCTACTGATTTCTTGATCACTGATACAAACCGCAGACAACAGTCAGGTTGGAAATGAAAAGCCAGAAAATTCTGTTAACAATATTCTATTTCTTTGTGGGAATATTTCCAAGAAATGGCCTTCGCCCTTCATTTCAAACAATGAGCTGAGCAATATTTGGCTGTTTTAGCAGTTGTGGGTTAGGTATGAGGTTAATTACTGATGAAAGGTCTCGGCCCAAAATTTCGACTGTTTACTGTTTTGTGCTGTTCTGTGCTTCTTCAGAGTTTTGTGAGTGCTGCTCTAGGTTTCCGAATCAGAAGATCTTCCTGAGTGCCGGACATCGCCGGTTGCGTTTCTGTGAAACTGAGAGCTCCTTGTCTCTGTGCAAGCTGCGGCCCTGAATTTTGGCCAAGTTCCCCCACGTACGCATTTCTCAGAACAGGGAGCGGCCTTTCTGCTGAAATCAGGTTCAACCGGTTGGAGAGTCGCCGCCCACCTGCAGATGTGAGCAAAGATAGCATGACGTTATGTTTAACCATTTCTGTTTTCAGCAGACTCAATGACACAATGGAATATAGGATATGATGCAAGGCAATTCTTACAGTTGCTTCCCAACTTTCTGCGAGTCTTACGCAATTTCTTCAAATAAATCAGTAGGAGACATTCTCCTTTCTAAACACCATGATCATTCAGTGTCCGTTCCTCTTATAGAGAGAGTGAGAGCGACCGGTGACGGGACACTGCCCCTGGCAATTTGAGACCTGTGCAGACAAGATGGTTTGCGATGAACTGGAAGGGGTCTAATACCCTAATGGGTACGTTTGCTTGTGGTGTACGGGATGGGGTTGGGGTTTTAAACAGGAGCTGAAGGCGGGTGATATTCGGAGAGCCGGAACTGATACTGGAGAGTTGTCGCAGCTAGATGTTGTTTAGACCTTTGGCAAATGGTTGAGCACAGTTCGACTAATGTTCGACTGGGCTGCGGATAGTTCAATGCTAGAAGCATAGTGGAAAAGTTTAGGAGGCACAGGAGCGGGTTTGAACTAGATTTGCAGGGAGAGGAGAACCAGAGTGTCAGAGCAGATAGTGATGTGGAGGAGGATAAAGGTCATGCGAGTACTGCAAGTATAGTGCACGGAGTAAAGTCAGATCTAACAAATAGAGAGGCTTTGAGCAAAGAGAAGCAGAATAAACAGTATAAAGGTAGTAATGCAGAAGGGCTAAAGTGTGTGTACTTCAATGCAGGAAGCTTCAGGAACAAAGGTGATGAACTGAGAGCTTGGATACGTACATGGATATAGTGGCCATTACAGAGACTTGTCTCGCACCAGAGCAGGAATGGATTCTCAATATTCCTGGATTTTAGTGCTTTCAAAGGGATAAAGAGCGGGGAAAAGGGGAGGACGGGTGGCATTACTGGTCAGGGATACTATTACAGCTAGGGTGGGTAATGTCGCAGGATCCTCTTTTGAGTCAGTATGGGTGAAATCAGGAACAGAACAGGAGCTGTTACTCGACTGGAGCTATTCTACAGGCCCGCTGTTAGCGGCAGAGATACCGAGGAGCAGATTGGGAGGCAGATTTTGGAAATGTGTAAAAATAACAGGGTGCTTATCATGGGTGACTTTAACTTACTTAATATTGATTGGCATCTGATTAGTTCCAATGCTTTAGACGGAGCAGAGTTTGCTAAGTGTGTACAGGATGGATTCCTGTCACAGTATATTGACAGGTCGACCTGGGGTAATGCCATACTTGATCTAGTATTAGGAAAAAGATAGAATCAGACAGGGCAGGAAAATTTTTAGTTGGGAAGGGCAAATTATGAGGCTATAAGAAAAGAACTTGCGGGTGCGAATGGGGATGATTTTTTTGCATGGAAATGCACAATGGACATGTGGTCGATGTGTAGAAATATCTTGCAAGATGTTCAGGATAAACTTGTCCCAGTGAAGAAGATAAAGATTGGTAGGGTGAAGGAACTACAGGTGACAATTGAGGTGGAAAATCTACCCAGATTCAAGACGGCAGGATACGTGAGGTTTCGTAAGCACGAATCTTATGTTTATTGAGGAATATAGGGTAGCTGGAAAGGAGCTTAAGAAGGAGCTGAGGAGAGGAACAAGGGGCATGAGAAGGCCTTGGCGAGTAGGGTAAATATAAACCCCAAGGCATTCTTCAATTATGTGAAGAACCAAAGGTTGACAGGAGTGAAGATAGGACCCATTAGAGATAAAGGTGGGAAGATGTGCTTGGAGGGTGTGGAAGTGAGCGAGACCCTCAATGAATACTTATTTAGCCATATATCCATATAACAATGACAGCACGGAAACAGGCCATCTCGGACCTTAAAGTCCGTGCCGAAATCTTACTCTCACCTACTCCCACCGACCAGCATTCAGCCAATAACCATCCATTCCTTTCCTGTCCATATAACTATCCAATTTTACTTCAAGTGACAATATAGAACCTGCCTCTAACTCTTCTACTGGAAGCTCGTTACACACAGTTACCACTCTCTGAGTAAAGAAGTTGCCCCTCGTGTTACATCTAAACTTTTGTTCCTTAATTCTCAACTGATGTCCTCTTCTTTGAATCTCCTCGCTCCTCCGTGGAAAAAAGCCTATCCACGTCAACTCTATCTGTACCCCCCATAATTTTAAATACCTCTATCAATACCCCCTCAACCTTCAACACTCCAAAGAATAAAGACATAACTTACACCAATGCCTTGTAGAATTGTAACATTACATCCCAATTCCTATACTCAATGCTTCGATTTATAAGGCCAGCATACCAAAAGCTTTCGTCACCACCCTATCCACATGAGATTCTACCTTCAGGGATAAACTATGCCCCATTATTCCTAGATCACTCTGTTCTACAGTATTCCGCAATGCCCTACCATTTACCATATATGTCCTATTTAGATTATTCTCACCAAAATGTTGCAACTCACACTTATCAGCATTAAACTCCATCTGCCATCTTTCAGCCCATTGGCCTAAATCTCTCTGCAAGCTTTGAAAACCTACTTCATTATCCACAACGTCACCTACCTGAGTACCAGTACTTAGTAATCCTAATTTACCGACGGGATGCGAGCAGTAGGGAGGAGTTTGGGCCTCAAATAAGATGTTGAATCAGCCATGATGAACTGCCGGAGCAGACTTAATGGATCAAACAGCCTCTTTCTGCTACTCTGTCGTTGGGTCTTATAGCTTTCCACCCCGGTGTTTATCAATCATCCAGATCTTCATTATAATCAAAAAAATCTTTACTTCCACCGGCCACCGAGATGGGACTCAAACAATTACAATCTACCCGAACAGAATAAAAGAAACAAATATATATCGATGTATTCACCTGAAATAACGTATTTTGAAAATCGTGCAGGATCGGGCTGTACAGCCGTCGCATGAAACGTTTATTGCTGATTCTGGAACAGTTCTTAAACTTGATATAAGGTGTGGAAAAATCCCAGCATGTGAACACAACCTCAGGGATACAAACACCAGCATGGCGAGAAGAAGTTTATCACTGAGCTAACGAATTCTTGATCACTGATACAACCCGCAGGCTGTAGTCTGGTTGGAAATGAAAAACTGAAAAAAAATATTAACAATGTTCGATTTCCTTGTGGGAATATTTCCAAGTAATGGCCTTCGCCCTTCATTTCAAACAATGAGCAGAGGAATATTTGGCTGGTTTAGGAGTTGTGGGTTAGCGATAAGGTTAATTCCTGATGAAAGCTCTCGGCCCGAAATGTCGACTCTTTGCTGTTTTGTGTTTCTTCAGAGTTTTGTGTGTGTTGCTCTGGGTTTCCGAATCAGAAGATCTTCCTAAGTGCAGGACGTTGCCGGTTGCGTTTCTGTGAAACTCAGAGCTCCATGTCTCTGTGCAAGCTGCGGCCCTGTATGTTGGCCAAGTTCCCCCACGTACGCATTTCTCAGAACAGGGTGCGGCCTTTTTGCTGAAATCAGTTCAACCGGTTGGACAGTCGCCGCCCACATGCAGATGTGAGCCAAGATAGCATGATGTTATGTTTAACCATTTCTGTTTTCAGCAGACTCCATGACACAATGGAATATAAAATATGATGCAAGGCAATTCTTACAGTTGCTTCCCAAATTTCTGCGAGTCTTACGACATTTCTTCAAATAAATCAGTCGGAGACATTCTCCTTTCTAAACACCATGATCATTCGGTGTCCTTTCCTCTTATAGAGAGAGTGAGAGCGACCGGTGACGGGACCCTGCCCCTGGCAATTTGAGACCTGTGCAGACATGCTGGTTTGCGATGAACTGCAAGGTGTCTAATACCATAGTGGGAACGTTTGCTTATGGTGTACGTGATGTGGTTGGGGGTTTAAACCGGAGTGGAAGAGGGCTGATATTCGTAGAGCCGGGGCTGATACTGGAGAGTTGTCGCAGCTCGATATTTAGACCTTTGGCAAATGTTTGAGCACAGTTCGACTAATGTTCGACTGGGCTGCGGACAGTTGGATGATAGAATCATAGTAGAAAAGTTTAGGAGGCACAGGAGGGGACTTCAACTAGATTTAAAGGCGGAGGGGTACCAGAGTATTAGAGCAGATAGTGAGGTGGAGGAGGATGAAGGTCATGCGAGTACTGCAAGTATAGTGCATGGAGTAAAGTCAGATCCAACATATAGAGAGGCTTTGAGCAAAGAGAAGCAGAATAAATGGTATAAAGTTAGTAACGTAGCAGGGCTAAACTGTTTGTTCTTCAATGCAAGAAGCTTCAGGAACAAAGGTGATGAACTGAGAGCTTGGATACGTACATGGAATTCGGGTGTAATGGCCATTACAGAGACTTGTCTGGCACTAGGGCAGGAATGGATTCTCAATTTTCCTGGATTTCAGTGCTTTCAAAGGGATAGAGAGGGAGGGGGAAGGGGAGTGCGGGTGTCATTACTGGTCAGGGATACTATTACAGCTACTGAAAGGGTGGCTAATGTAGCAGCTTCCTCTTTTGAGTCAGTATGTGTAGAAATCAGGAACAGGACGGGAGCAGTTACACGACTGGGGGTATTCTACAGGCCCCCTGGAGCGGCAGAGATACCAAGGAGCAGATTTGGAGGCAGACTTTGGAAATGAGCACAAATAAGAGGGTTGTTATCATGGGTGACTTTAACTTACTTAATATTGATTGGCATCTGATTAGTTCCAATGATTTAGACGGAGCAGAGTTTGTTAAGTGTGTCCAGGATGTTGACAGGGCGACCTAGGGTAATGCCATACTAGATCTAGTGTTAGGTAACGAACCGGGTCAGGTCACAGATCTGTAGTTGGGTGAGCATCTGGGGGACGGTGATCACCTTTCCCTGGCCTTTAGCATTATCATGGAAAAGGATAGAATCAAACAAGACAGGAACATTTTTAGTTGGGGAAGAGCAAATTATGAGGCTATAAGTCTAGAACTTGCGGCTGTGAATTGGGATGATTGTTTTTACAGGGAAATATACTATGGACATGTGGTCAATGTTTAGAGATCTCTTGCAGGATGTTAAGGGTAAATTTGTCCCAGTGAGGAAGATAAAGAATGGTAGGGTGAAGGAACCACAGGTGCAATTGAGGAGGAAAATCTACTCAGATGGAAGAAGGCAGCATACGTGAGGATTCGGAAGCAAGGATCAGATGACTCTATTGAGGAATATAGCGTAGCTGGAAAGAAGATTAAGAAGGAGCTGAGGAGAGGAATAAGGGGCATGAGACGGTCTTGGGGAGTAGGGTAAAGATAAACCCCAAGGCATTCTTCAATAATGTGAAGAACCAAAGGTTGACAGGAGTGAAGAAAGGACCGATTAGAGATAAAGGTGGGAAGATGTGCTTGGAGGGTGTGGAAGTGAGCGAGGCCCTCAATGAATACTTACTTAACCATATATCCATATAACAATAACAGCACGGAAACAGGCCATCTCGGACCTTCTAGTCCCTGCCGAAAGCTTACTCGCACCTAATCCCACCGACCAGCATTCAGCCAATAACCATCCATTCCTTTCCTGTCCATATACCTATCCAATTTTACTTCAGGTAACAATATAGAACCTGCCTCTAACTCTTCTACTGGAAGCTCGTTACACACAGTTACCACTCTCTGAGTTAAGAAGTTGCCCCTCGAGTTACTCCTAAACTTTTGCCCCTTAATTCTCAACTGATGTCGTCTTCTTTGAATCTCCTCGGTTCTCAGTGGAAAAAAGCCGATCCACGTCAACTCTATCTATACCCCCCATAATTTTAAATGCCTTCATCAATACCCCCTCAACCTTCTACACTCCAAAGAATAAAGACCTAACTTACTCCAAATTCCAACTTACATCATTATCCTCAACGCCACCTATCTTAGTACCAGTAGATACTAATCCTAATTTACTGACGTGATACGAGCAGTAGTGAGGAGTTTGGGCCACAGATAAAAATTTGAATCAGTCATGATGATCTGGCGGAGCAGTCTCAATGGACCAAACAGCCCCATTCTACGACTACATCTTTCGGTTTTATAGCTTTCCAACCCGGTGTTTATCAAGCACCCAGACCTTCAATATAATCAAAAAAAATCTTAACTCCACCGGCCACCGAGAAGGGATCCAAACAATTACAATCTACCCGAACAGAATAAAAGAAACAGATATATATCGAAGTATTCACCTGAAGAAATGTAGTTTGAAAATCGTGCAGAATAGGGCTGTACAGCCCCCGCATGAATCGTTATTTGCTGATCGGGGACAGTTCTTAATCTTGATATAAGGTGTTGAAAAATCCCAACATGTAAACACAACCTCAGTGAGTCAAACACCAGCATGGCGAGAAGAAGTTTTTAACTGAGCTACTGATTTCTTGATCACTGATACAAACCGCAGACCATAGTCTGGTTGGAAATGAAAAGCCAGAAAAATATGGTATCAATATTCTATTTCCTTGTGGGTATATTTCCAAGTAATGGCCTTCGCCCTTCATTTCAAACAATGAGCTGAGCAATATTTGGCTGGTTCAGAAGCTGTGGGTTAGGGATAAGGTTAGTTCCTGATGAAAGGTCTCGACCCAAAATGTCGACTGTTTACTGTTTTGTGCTGTTCTGAGTTTCTTCAGAGTTTTGTGAGTGTTGCTCTGGGTTTCCGAATCAGAAGATCTACCTAAGTGCAGGACGTCGCCGGTTGCGTTTCTGTGAAACTCAGAGCTCCTTGTCTCTGTGCAAGCTGCGGCCCTGTATGTTGGCCAGGTTCCCCCACGTACGCATTTCTCAGAACAGAGTGCGGCCTTTCTGCTGAAAACAAGTTCAACCGGTTGGACAGTCGTCGCCCACCTGCAGCTGTGAGCAAAGATAGCATGAACATATGTTTAACCCTTTCTGTTTTCAGCAGACTCCATGACACAATGGAATATAATGTATGATGTAAGGCAATTCTTGCAGTTGCTTTCTGCGAGTCTTACACCATTTCTTCAAATAAATCAGTCGGAGACAGTCTCCCTTCTAAACGCCATGTTCATGCAGTGTCCTTCCACATCCACTCTATATGTGTCCTCCGGCCCTAGACTCCCCCACTATAGGAAACATCCTCTCCACGTCCACTCTATCTGTGGCCTCTGGCCCTAGACTCCCCCACTATAGGAAACACCCTCTCCACGTCCACTCTATCTGTGGTCTCTGGCCCTAGACTCCCCCACTATAGGAAACATCCTCTCCTCATCCACTCTATCTGTGTCCTCTGGTCCTAGACTCCCCCACTACAGGAAACATCCTCTCCACATCTATTCTATCTGTGATCTCTGTTCCTAGATTCTCCCACTATAGGAAACATCCTCCCCACATCCAATCTATCTGTGTCCTCTGGTCCTAGACTTCCCTACTTCAGGAAACATCCTCTCCACATCCACTCTATCTGTCTCCTCTGGTCCTAGGCTCCCCCACTATAGGAGACATCCTCTCCACATCTATTCTATCTGTGATCTCTGTTCCTAGATTCTCCCACTATAGGAAACATCCACTCCACATCCACTCTATCTGCGTCCACTGGTCCTTGGCCCCTCAGACGGCGTTGGCACGTTTCTGCCAAAGGAACATAAGAACATAAGCAATATGAACAGGAGTTCGCCATCAGACCCGTAGTGCCTGCCCAGGGCCGCTTCTGGCTCTCAAAATTCCATTTTGGGGCGACTTCGTATTCAGAATTCGCGACCGTGAGATGATTGAATTCTTTCACAGCAGTTACACTCGAACCCACACCCCGCACCTCCGCTGGCAGACACGCTTCAACACTATCTGAGTGAAGAGGCTCCGCACAGCGTGTTATCCTCTGCCTCTCCATTGCCCACCCTTGTCATTTTCTCGAAGAACTCTCGCAGATTTCCGTATTCAGAAACCATGCTGACTTTGACATCATTGATCTATGGTCTTCTGGAATCCCGAAACATCGTCCTCAATAATGCACTCCAACACGTTCCCAGCGACTGAGGTTCAGCTGGTCCATGTGACGTACACGCCGGAAGACCTTTCGTTTCTCTCACAGGTTTTCCTTCGTAATAGCAATGGCACTTCCTCCTCTGTCCCCTGATCCTCACCGACCACCGCCAGCTAGTGGCCTCCCCAGTGAAGAATGACACAGTGCCCATTAAGTTAGAACATGGAACATAGAACAGTACAACACAGTACAGGTTTGTACCGACCCTTAAACCCTGCCTGCAACGTAACCCCCCACCTTCAATTCCTCCATATATCTGCCCAGTAGTCTCTTAAAGTTCACTGGTGTATCTGTCTCCATCACTGACTCAGGCAGTGCATTCCACGCACCAACCACTCTCTGAGTAATCCCATCCCTTAACTTAAAGCCATGTCCTCTTGTACTGAGCAGTGGTGCCCTGCGGAAGAGGCGCTGGCTGTCCACTCTGTCTATTCCTCTTAATATCTTGTATACCTCTATCAGGGGAGAAAAATACCAGAGGTCGTGGGTTAAGGGTGAAGGGAGAAAAGTTTAAAGGGAACATGGTCGGGAGGGCTTCTTCACACAGAGAGTAGTGGGAGTGTGGAATGAGCTGCCAGATGAAGTGGTGAATGCGGGCTCACTTGTGACATTTAAGAAGAACTTGGACAGGTATATGGATGAGAGGGGTTTGGAGGGATATGGCCCAGGTGCAGGTCAGTGGAACTAGGCGGAAAAATGGTTCGGCACAGCCAAGAAGGGCCAAAAGGCCTGTTTCTGTGCTGTAATGTTCTACGGTTCTATGGTTCTATGTCTCCTCTCATCATCCTTCTCTGCAATGTGTAAAACACTACCTCCATTAATCTCTTGATCATAATCCCATACTCTCTAAACCAGGCATCATCCTGGTAAATCTCCTCTGTAGCCTTTCCAATGCTTCCACATCCTACCTATAGTGAGGCGACCAGAGCTGGATACAGTACTCCAAGTGTGGCCTAACCAGAGATTTATAGAGCTGCATCATTCCCTCGTGACTCTTAAACGCTATCCATTGACTTAAAAAATCTCCTCCGCACTACCAAGTGTACTGCCCATTTAGTTGTAATCTGCCTTGGAGTTTGTCCTTCCAAAGTGTACCAATTCTCCGGGTTGAATTCCATCTGCCACTTCTCAGACCGCTTCGGCATCATATCGATGTCTATTTGCAATCTTCGACAATCCTCTACACTATCTACAACACCACCAACCTTTGCGCCGTCTGCAAACTTGCCAACCCACCCTTCTACCCCCACATCCAGGTCATTAATAAAAAACACAAAAAGTAGAGGTCCCAGAACAGATCCTTGTGGGACACCACTAGTTACAAACCTCTATTCTGAATGTACTCCCTCCACCACGACACTCTGCCCCCTGCAGGCAAGCCAATTCTGAATCCACCTGGCCAAACTTCCCTGGATCTCACGCCTTCTGACTTTCTGAATAAGCCTACCGTGTGGAACCTTGTCAAATGTCTCACTACTATCCATGTAGATCACATCCACTGATCTACCCTCATCTGTATGCCTGGTCACTCCCTGAAAGTACTCCCACAGGCCTGTTAGACACGATCTTCCCTTCACAGAGCCATGCTGACGGTCCCATAGATCCTGTCTCTAAGAGTCTTATCCAACAACTTTCCCACCACAGACGTAAGGCTCACTTGTCTATAATTACCTGAACAATCCATACTACCTTTTTTGAACAAGGGGACAGCATTCGCCTCCCTCCAATCCTCACGTACCATTCCCCTGGACAACGAGAACATAAAGATCCTAGCCAGAGGTTAAGCAATCTCTTCCCTTGCCTCGTGAAGCAGCCTGGGGAATATTCCGCCAGGCCCCGGGGACTTATCCGTCCTAATGTATTTTAACAACTCCAACACCTCCTCTTCCTTAATATCAATTAGCTACAGAACATCAACCTCACTCATATCGCCCTCACCGTCAACAGGTTCCCTCTCAGTGGCGAATACCGGAGAAGCATCCATTGAGGACCTTTGGTAGTAAAAACAGGAAGGCAGATTACTATCTGAATGGTGTGAAGTTCGGACAAGAAGAAGTACATCGAAATCTAGGTATTCTTGTTCATCAGTCACTGAAAGTAAGCTTGCAGGTACAGCAGGCAGTGAAGAAAGCTAATGGCATGCTGGCCTTCATAACAATGGGAGTTGAGTATAGGAGCAAGGAAGACATTCTGCAGCTGTACATGGCCCTGGTGAGACCACACCTGGAGTATTGTGTGCGGTTCTGGTCTCCAAATGTGAGGAAGGACATTCTTGCTATTGAGGGAGTGGAGCGTAGGTTCACGAGGTTAATTCCCGGGATGGCGGGACTGTCATACGTTGAAAGATTGGAGCGACTGGGCTTGTATACACTGGAATTTAGAAGGATGAGAGGGGATCTGATTGAAACAAAGACCATATGTCACCGCTTTCTAATAATTTCATTTCATGTTTTACCGACAGAAGGACGCCGCCCACTCTGCCTTCCCGCCCGTCCTTCCGATGCAATGTGCACCCTTGGACATAAAGCTCCCAGATATAATTTCCTTTCAGCTGTGATTCCGTGATGCCTACGACATCACACCTGCCAAACTGGAACGGCGTGACAAGTCCATCTACCTTATTCCGAAAAGGGCGACATAACCGAGAGGAAAGAGTGGCAGAGAGAGTGAGGCGGAAGTTAGAATTATACCTATGAGACTGGGTTGGTTAGCGCAGGGGGAAAACGGGACAGGAAGGGCGAAGGGGATTGGCTAAGAGGATGGGGAGGGACAGATAGTGCAGAGGCGTGGAGGGAAGGCATGAGGCGTGGGGAGGCAGGAAGGGGAGGGTCTATAAAACCAGAGACGGGAGCATTGGAAGACAGACAGAGAAGGAGAGAGAGAGAGACGCTGACGGAAGGGTTGCAGAAAGACACAGAGCAGCTGAAGATGTCCAGCACAGTGCTGAAGGCTGATGATAAAGTGAAGGATATCCTCACAAAGGTGATTTGTCAGACCTCCTGCACTCGCTGTTATTGAGGAGTGGGGGTGCGCGGAAGAGACGGGGGTGATGGGCAAAGGGTCTGGCGGATGGGGATAGAGGAGGTTGAGAGTGTGGGGAGAGGGTAGGGCCAGAGAGAGTCACGGGAGAGACAAGGGAAAGACTGGTGGGTTAGTCAGGGGCATGGAGAGAGAGAGAGAGAGAGAGAGAGAGAGAGAGAGAGGAATAGAAAGTCAGAGGACGAAGTGAGCGACTACGGCTGGACGGGAGGAGAGAAGAGAGAAAAGTGCGAGAGAAAGAGAATGGAGGTATGGAGACAGTATGGAGGGAAGGAAGGATGGCGGCGAGGGCAATGTGGTGGACAGAGGAGGGGTAGAGAGGGAGTGAGAGCGACGGGAGAGAGTGCGGCGACATGAGATGCAGGGAGAGAGTGAGAGAGTCCGGGGGAGACAGCAGGAGGGAGGGGAGGACTGCGCGACAGAAAGAAGGGAGGAGAATGACGAGAGAAAAGGGGCGAGAAAGATGGTACTGATGAAGGAGAGAGAGAGAGGGAGAGAGAGAGAGAGAGAGAGAGAGGTCATGGTGTGAAGAACAAAATGAGTCTTGAGGTAGAGTTGAAAGAGTGAGGGTAGAGAGGAGAGGCGACAGATGGGGAGAGGAGGGGAGAAAAGGGAGATGGGGAACGAAAGCTCTGGAAAGCGAGGGTGAGAAAGGACAAGAGAGCGCAGGACAGAGGGGGTGGAGTGGAGAGGAGAGATGTATTGGACAAAGTATATTGGAGGAGTTAGGCGGAGACGGTCAGATAGTACGGGGCTTCTGCCTTGTCCCACTCCGGTGGTTTAGCAATCCTTTTCGGAGGCTCTGAGAGATTTTCTGCCCTGCCCAGGTGAGGCCTGCAGTGGAGAAGAAATGCAGTCAGAAAGCGACTAGCTTTGAGCCGATAGAGTATCGTGTGTCGGAGGTGATTGGCACCATGTATCTGGTCAAGGTAATGTCTCCGGAGCGGAGCGTCACACTCTTGGGAGAGTGTAGGGGGTGGAGGAACTGACGGAGACGGGGAGTGTTGTAGGGGTAGGACGCGCGCGATGGAGGCGTGGAGATGCGTAGAGGGGGAAAGAGTGACGAAGACAGGGTGGTGAGTAGGGGGAGGAAGAAATCTCGGATTCGAGAAGGGCTATTCGGGGGGGGGGGAATTGAGACCAAGTTGCGATGGGGTGTACGGGAGGGGTGAACGAAGACGGGAAATGGTATCGGGGTGCGGGGTGACGTGGATTTGGAGGGGTGCATGGGAGTGAGTGACGCACACGCCAACGTGTGTAGAGGAGGGAGGGCTTGATGAAAATGTGGAGTGGTACAGGGGAAAGAGGGGCTGACGTAGAGGGAGACGGGTACATGGGAGTGAGTGACGAACGTGTATCGTGTGTAATGAGGGGACGAGTTGACGGAGACCGGGAACCGTATCCCGAACGGAGTGGTTGTCGCAGTGTGAGGGCGTCGGTGAGTTTGGAGCAATGGAGACGGGGATGCGTGTAGGGGAGGGAGGTTGCGACGGACACGCTACGGAGAAATAGGATAGGAGGAGATAACGAAGGTGCCGAAATGTATACGGGAGGGAAGGGTTGACAAAGATGGAGCGAGGTGTCCTGGCGGAATGGGTGACTGTGGGGACGAGGGAGGGTGGAGGACGTGGGGGAGGGTGGTGTGGATGGGCGACAGTAGCTCCGTCTGTCACCGTCTTTCCTCCCCTTTCCCCTGAACAGGTCGATACTGGATTCACCCACAATTATCTCCACGTTGAAATCTACGACTCGCCTTGTGGTGGTCCGTTTCTGGTCGCGCAGGCGGAAAACAACATGAGGAACGATCACCTGGTTCCCCTCGTCTGGAGGGAGTGAGGACACCGCACTCGCACCGACCTCGCTCTGCTTCTAACCGCCACGGATCGCCCACCAGCGGCAACCCCTCCACCACCGCCCCCTTCTCCCACATCCCGGCCACACCGCTCGACCGTGCTGTCGGCCGGTAACACCGGGGAATACCAGGACCCCACTCCCGCCAGGTGGTTCAATATCAGCTCACTTGGATCTTCCTGTGCTCCGGCCGAAAGCCCACTCCCCGACCGACCCCCCATCGGAGGGCTGAGGGGTAGATTACACATCAGTGGCCCCTCCAAGCATCCACTCCCCTCTCCCTGATCAGCCCCACCCAAAGGTCAATGGGGTCCCAGTGGTCGCGATACCTCGCCCCCACCCGCATTCTTTCAGCTCGCCGGAGCCCCGAGCGCGGTGGATGTTCGACTGCAGACATTTCGCATAAATAAAATTGCATTGATTCAATTGACTCTGTGTTTTGCCTCTTTCTGGGGCTGGTGATCATCCCACGGGGAGGGCGGAGTTGCATGTGCGGAGGGGATTCGTGGGATGCCTGGGGAAGTGGGGAAGGGTTTAATGGTGACGGTTTTGGCGGAGGTCTCCACCTGCCGGCCCAAGATCTGATCGGCTGATCATTTCTCTGCTTCGCCTCCTGGTCCGTCCCTTCTGAAGCCCCCTCCCTCCCTTTCTATGTCCCACCCCCCGCTCCCCTTACACAACAACGGAGAGTACAGGAGCAGGGGTCGGCCACCTGGTCAGTCAGGACAATCATATCCTGGCAGATCTGGCCGTGGAGTCAGCCCCAGCTCCCTGTCCTGAGCCTAGAGGGCTCTGTGTAGTGATTTCCCTCTCACCGGTATAGACTGATTGTTGTCGGAACGAGTCCCATTAGTACTGGCGCTCCCCACGTAATCTTGCCAGGTTAACACCGAGAAGAATGAGAGATGACCAGACGCTTAACAAGTCATAATTCGGAAAAAGGATGAAATCGGTTTTAACGGACTTTGACCGTGGGATTAATTTTGCTTCGAAACAAAAGTTAATTCCAGTGGTCGGCAGTTCTGTGGGGACGGGGAGACACCTTTTCAATGGGAGAGGTCCGAGGAGAATGGCCAGACTAGTTCACGCTGAGAGGAAGGTGAGAGTAAACACACATTGCAGGTAAATCCAGGGAGCGGCAGTTCTGTGGGGGGGGGGGGAAACACCTTTTCAATGGGAGAGGTCCGAGGAGAATGGCCAGACTAGTTCAAGCTGAGAGGAAGGTGAGAGTAAACACACATTGCACGTAATTCCAGTGGTCGGCAGTTCTGTGGGGAGGGGGGAAACACCTTTTCAATGGGAGAGGTCCGAGGAGAATGGCCAGACCAGTTCAAGCTGAGAGGAAGGGGAGAGTAAACACACATTGCACGTAAATCCAGGGAGCGGCAGTTCTGTGGGGAGGGGGGAAACACCTTTTCAATGGGAGAGGTCCGAGGGGGGGGGGACGAGAGAGAGAGAGAGAGAGAGAGAGAAAGAGAGAGAGAGAGAGAGGAAGTGGGAGTGAAGGGGGAGAGACACTGGTCTGAGACGGGGCAAGATAAACGGTGGATACGAAGGGTGAAAGAGATTGCCAGAAATAATGGAGTAGAGACAGGACTCGGGGAGAGGGGAGAAGCGGTGAGTGAGGACGAAGTGAGCGACTACGGCTAAGGGAGGAGAGAAGAGAGAAAAGTGCGAGAGAAAAAGAATGGAGGTATGGAGACAGTATGGAGGGAAGGAAGGATGGCGGAGAGGGCGATGTGGTGGAGAGGGTAGAGAGGGAGGGAGAGCGACGGGAGAGAGTGAGTGAGTCCGGGAGAGACAGCAAGAGGGAGGGAAGGACAGCGCGACAGAATGAAGGGCGGAGAATGACGAGAGAAAAGGGGCGAGAAAGATGGTAGAGCTGATGAAGGAGAGAGAGATCATGGTGTGAAGAACAAAATGAGTCTTGTAGAGTTGAAAGAGTGAGGGTAGAGAGGAGAGGCGTCAGATGGGGAGAGGAGGGGAGAAAAGGGAGATGGGGAACAAAAGCTCTGGAAAGCGAGGGTGAGAAAGGACAAGAGAGCGCAGGACAGAGGGGGTGGAGTGGAGAGGAGAGATGTATTGGACAAAGTATATTGGAGGAGTTAGGCGGAGACGGTCAGATAATACGGGGCTTCTGCCTTGTCCCACTCCGGTGGTTTAGCAATCCTTTTCGGAGGCTTTGAGAGATTTTCTGCCCTTCCCAGGTGAGGCCTGCAGTGGAGAAGAATTGCAGTCAGAAAGTGACTAGCTTTCAGCCGATAGAGTATCGTGTGTCGGAGGTGATTGGCACCATGTATCTGGTCAAGGTAATGTCTCCGGAGCGGAGCGTCACACTCTTGGGAGAGTGTAGGGGGAGGAGGAACTGACGGAGACGGGGAGTGTTGTAGTGGTAGGACGCGCGCGATGGAGGCGTGGAGGTGCGTAGAGGGGGAAAGAGTGACGAAGACAGGGTGGTGAGTAGGGGGAGGAAGAAATCTCGGATTCGAGAAGGGCTATGGGGGGGGGGATTGTGACCAAGTTGCGATGGGGTGTACGGGAGGGGTGAACGAAGACGGAAATGGTATCGGGGTGCAGGGTGACGTAGATTTGGAGGGGTGCATGGGAGTGAGTGACGCACACGCCAACGTGTGTAGAGGAGGGAGGGCTTGATGAAAATGTGGAGCGGTACAGGGGAAAGAAGGGCTGACGTAGAGGGAGACGGGTACATGGGAGTGAGTGACGAACGTGTATCGTGTGTAATGAGGGGACGAGTTGACGAAGACCGGGAGCCGTATCCCGAACGAAGTGGTTGTCGCAGTGTGAGGGCGTCGGGGAGTTTGGAGGCAATGGAGACGGGGATGCGTGTAGGGGAGGGAGGTTGCGACGGACAGGCTACGGAGAAATAGGATAGGAGGAGATAACGAAGGTGCCGAAATGTTTACGGGAGGGAAGGGTTGACAAAGATGGAGCGAGGTGTCCTGGCGGAATGGGTGACTGTGGGGACGAGGGAGGGTGGAGGATGTGGGGGAGGGTGGTGTGGATGGGCGACAGTACCTCCGTCTGTCACCGTCTTTCCTCCCCTTTCCCCTGAACAGGTCGATACTGGATTCACCCACAATTATCTCCACGTTGAAATCTACGACTCGCCTTGTGGTGGTCCGTTTCTGGTCGCGCAGGCGGAAAACAACATGAGGAACGATCACCTGGTTCCCCTCGTCTGGAGGGAGTGAGGACACCGCACTCGCACCGACCTCGCTCTGCTTCTAACCGCCACGGATCGCCCACCAGCGGCAACCCCTCCACCACCGCCCCCTTCTCCCACATCCCGGCCACACCGCTCGACCGTGCTGTCGGCCGGTAACACCGGGGAATACCAGGACCCCACTCCCGCCAGGTGGTTCAATATCAGCTCACTTGGATCTTCCTGTGCTCCGGCCGAAAGCCCACTCCCCGACCGACCCCCCATCGGAGGGCTGAGGGGTAGATTACACATCAGTGGCCCCTCCAAGCATCCACTCCCCTCTCCCTGATCACCCCCACCCAAAGGTCAATGGGGTCCCAGTGGTCCCGATACCTCGCCCCCACCCGCATTCTTTCAGCTCGCCGGAGCCCCGAGCGCGGTGGATGTTCGACTGCAGACATTTCGCATAAATAAAATTGCATTGATTCAATTGACTCTGTGTTTTGCCTCTTTCTGGGGCTGGTGATCATCCCACGGGGAGGGCGGAGTTGCATGTGCGGAGGGGATTCGTGGGATGCCTGGGGAAGTGGGGAAGGGTTTAATGGTGACGGGTTTGGCAGAGGTCTCCACCTGCCGGCCCAAGATCTGATCGGCTGATCATTTCTCTGCTTCGCCTCCTGGTCCGTCCCTTCTGAAGCCCCCTCCCTCCCTTTCTATGTCCCAACCCCCGCTCCCCTTACACAACAACGGAGAGTACAGGAGCAGGGGTCGGCCACCTGGACTGTCAGGCCAATCATATCCTGGCAGATCTGGCCGTGGAGTCAGCCCCAGCTCCCTGTCCTGAGCCCTGGAGGGCTCTGTGTCGTGATTTCCCTCTCACCGGTATAGACTGATTGTGGTCGGAACGAGTCCCATTAGTACTGGCGCTCCCCACGTAATCTTGCCAGGTTAACACCGAGAAGAATGAGAGATGACCAGACGCTTGACGAGTCATAATTCGGAAAAAGGACGAAATCGGTTTTGATGGACTATGACCGTGGGATTAATTTTGCTTCGAAACAAAAGGTAATTCCAGTGGTCGGCAGTTCTGTGGGCGGGGGGGGGGGGAAACACCTTTTCAATGGGAGAGGCCCGAGGAGAATGGCCAGATTAGTTCAAGCTGAGAGGAAGGGGAGAGTAAACGCACATTGCACGTAACTCCAGGGAGCGGCAGTTCTGTGGGGAGGGGGGAGACACCTTTTCAATGGGAGAGGTCCGAGGAGAATGGCCAGAATAGTTCAAGCTGAGAGGAAGGGGAGAGTAAACACACATTGCACGTAACTCCAGGGAGCGGCAGTTCTGTGGGGAGGGGGGAGACACCTTTTCAATGGGAGAGGTCCGAGGAGAATGGCCAGAATAGTTCAAGCTGAGAGGAAGGGGAGAGTAAACACACATTGCACGTAACTCCAGGGAGCGGCAGTTCTGTGGGGAGGGGGGAGACACCTTTTCAATGGGAGAGGTCCGAGGAGAATGGCCAGAATAGTTCAAGCTGAGAGGAAGGGGAGAGTAAACACACATTGCACGTAACTCCAGGGAGCGGCAGTTCTGTGGGGAGGGGGGAGACACCTTTTCAATGGGAGAGGTCCGAGGAGAATGGCCAGAATAGTTCAAGCTGAGAGGAAGGGGAGAGTAAACACACATTGCACGTAACTCCAGGGAGCGGCAGTTCTGTGGGGAGGGGGGAGACACCTTTTCAATGGGAGAGGTCCGAGGAGAATGGCCAGACTAGTTCAAGCTGAGAGGAAGGCGAGAGTAAACACACATTGCACGTAAATCCAGGAAGCGGCAGTTCTGTGGAGAGAAACACCTTTTCAATGGGAGAGGTCCGAGGAGAATGGCCAGACTAGTTCAAGCTGAGAGGAAGGGGAGAGTAAACACTCATTGCACGTAAATCCAGGGAGCGGCAGTTCTGTGGGGGGGGGGACACCTTTTCAATGGGAGAGGTCCGAGGAGAATGGCCAGACTAGCTCAAGCTGAGAGGAAGGCGAGAGTAAACACACATTGCACGGAAATCCAGGGAGCGGCAGTTCTGTGGGGGGGGGGAGACACCTTTTCAATGGGAGAGGTCCGAGGAGAATGGCCAGACTAGTTCAAGCTGAGAGGAAGGGGAGAGTAAACACACATTGCACGTAAATCCGGGGAGCGGCAGTTCTGTGGGGAGAAACACCTTTTCAATGGGAGAGGTCCGAGGAGAATGGCCAGACTAGTTCAAGCTGAGAGGAAGGCGAGAGTAAACACACATTGCACGGAAATCCAGGGAGCGGCAGTTCTGTGTATGAGGAGCGTTTGAGTGAGCCAGCGCTTTTCACTTTGGGGGAAGGAGGGTAAGACGTGACCTTTGATTACGGGGACTGGAGGGAACTGAGGGGCCGGGGTGTTGCCAGGGGTAGATTTTGTTTGTTTTTGTGTCACGCAGAGACCGGTGGGTGCGGGGAACACGCTGCCAGCGAGACGGGTCGAGGCTGATCGATGACCCCTCTAAACTGTCATGGCCTGTGTGAGCAATGATCTTGTGCCGGACAATCTGTTTGCCCGGTGACCACAACACGCGAGCACTGAATCTCTGAAGTGGAGGCAAACCTGAAGCTGCTCTAGAAATAATATAACACCTGTCGCTGAGGCATATTTATCATAGACTAGCTGACAGTCAGTCCTTTCGCTTGTTAATAACGTTCTTTGAAATGGTCTGATAGAACATAGAATTACAAAGCTGGTTGACAAAATAACCAGATCGTTATTTTACTGTGAATTATCGCGAGAGCAGAGAATTTGCAGCACAGTTACACGAGGGAGGTTGAACAAGTCATTGAACGTATTGAAGTTGGTCAGTCATTATTTACCCTCCTGTCTTCGGCGCTTACCCAAACTCTGTCCAGACTAACAGGTGCTCCTTCCAGCAGGTAGGATTGAATTCCTATCAGCCATGCCGAAGACATACTTAAACTGTTTCTCAGCTTGATTTGATTCCTTTGCCTGAAAGTTATCCATCTGGCAGATACATTCTCGCCTCACTGTTTGCGATCGGAAGCTTCGGGTTTCAGAACACCTCTTTGGTGATTTCGTTCTGGCTTCCGGACTTCCAAAGTATTCAAAAAAAAAATAATTTTACTTTTCGCAGATGCAGTAACTGGGGACTTTTTAGCAGGAAACCGGCCGCACGTCAAGAATACCACATTGAGATAAAAAAAAATATTTAAAAAGTAAGACTGATTTATTAGTGACAGGGGTTTTACTTGAAGAGCGGTCTAATATAGGGTCAAGCCAAAAATTAAAATCTCCACCGATCACTAAGGAATACCGATTCAAATCAGGCAGAAACGAGAAAAGACGTTCAAAGAACAAGGAGTCATCGGTATTTGGAGTGTATACATCCGCAAATACAGCCCTGCGCGGGGACAGCTGAGAAGATGCCAGGCCTGCTCCCAGCGATATGTCACAGGAGGGGATAGTAGATTCGGTGATCTACCAGGGGCAGGGTTAGTGAAGGGAGGTGGTGGCATCGATGGGAGGAGGGTCGATGCGTAGCGGAGAAGGGAGCATGCTCAGTGGGAGGAGGGGGCGGGGCCATTGAGATGAGTGGGCGGAGCCAGCGGGAAGAGAGGACGGAGTCAGTATGGGAGGGGCGTAGTCAGTGCAAGGAAGTGACTGGGTAAGCGGGAGGTGGGGCGGTGAATGGAATGAAGGGCGAGGTCAGTAAGTTGTCGGGGACGGGATCAGTGTGAGGCAGGGTCAGGGTCAGTGACAATAGGGGACGCCAGCCAGTGGGAAGCGAGGCGGAAACCATGGGGGTATGGTGGGTTCAGTGGAAGGTGGTGGCAGGGTCAGTGGGGGCTAGCGGCTCTGTCACTGGGAGGAACCGGTGGGAGGAGGCGGTGTCTTGAATGGGAGGCAGCAATCTGTCCTTAACCCTCTCATCGCGACATACAAACGGCTATTTAGTTATTTATCGGGTTACATCATGGGACAGGGCAGTGACCGACACAGATTCAGGCGGATGGGATACACAGAAAGGGTGCGCGGGACCGAGGGCGTGAGACTGCGGTGGGAGGGTCGCCAGGGAGACGAGAAATTAAGCAGTAGAGGCGGACGGTAAGACAATTTCCGGCCATTCTCTCCCCAACCTCGCCACAAGAGATCCCGGAGTTCGGAATCTTTCAGAACGTTTGCAATCGTGTCAGAGACCCCAATGTTTCCTCCCCCTCCTAACCCTCCCTCTACTCTCCTTTTAACTTCACTCCACCTCGCTCCTTCCCTCTTCGCGTCCATCTCCCTCTCTTCCTCCTCCCACCTTGCACCTCCTCTCACACTCCGCCTTCCTCACTCCCTCCTCCGGAATCTCACTCTCTCTTTGAGCCCCTCTTAGCTGGAGCTCCCTACCCCTCTCCGCGTCTCTGGGCACAGTGTGGGAAGACGAAAAGACGGTAAGACATAGGGGTAGAGTTAGTCATTCAGGCCATCCAGTCTCACCGCCATTTCATCACGGCTGATACCGGATCCCATTCACCTCCATACACCCGCCCTCTCAACATATCCCGTGATGCCCCGGGCCATCACGCATCTATTAACCTCCGCTCCAGTATTCCCACGGACTTACCCTCCACCGCAGACTGTGGCAGAGCATCCCACAGAGTCACCGTTGTTTGACCAGAAACATCCTCCTTACTTCTGTTGCCAAAGGCTGGACCCTCAGTGAGACCCCCGGCATTCTTCGAAATTCCAGTGAGTCCAGGCCCGAAGCTGCCAAACGCTCCTCCCATGTTAACCGCTTCGTTCCCGGAGCCATCCTCGCGAGCCTCCTCTGGACTCTGTCGCACGGCAATACATCCTTTCTGAGACAGGAGGCCCGAAAGCTGTTGACAGACGGTGTGGCCTGACGAGTTTCTGATAAAACTCCAGAACATCTCTTCCATTTTACATCCTATTCCACTTCAGAGAAACGCCAACATTGCACCTGCCCTCTTTTTCAGAGAATCAGCCTGCTGGCAGTCTTGCGCCAAGACCCAAGCTCTGCACCTCTGATGTTTGAAGTCCCTCCCCATTTACATAACAGTCCGCACAATTGTTCCTTTTTACCAAAATGCATTATCATGCGGTTCCCAACACCGTATTCCATCTGACACATTTTGCCGTTTAAAGTTTTGCACTTTTTGTGTCAGATGAGATTTCCCTTCACAGATGACATCCTGACTTTGGCTTATTTTATCATTCGTCTCCAAAACCTCGCACTAAATAATGGACTCCCAACACTTCCCCAGACACTGAGGTCCGGCTGCAATGTCCTCTCTTTTGCCCTCCTGCCTCCTTAAACAGTGGTGTGACAGCTGGAAATTTCCCGTCCTCCTGGGCCATGCCGGGATCGAGTGATTCTGGAAAGATCATGACCCATGCATTCAGTAACTATGAGCAACCTCTCTCCGGACTCTGTGATGTAGTCCATCTGGTTCCGGTGACGTAAGGCCTTCGAGTTTGACTCGCACCTTTTCCTTTGCAGTAGTGATCGCACTCCGGGGGTTCGGGCACACTGATAGTGACTTGCACTGTGGAGACTGATGCGGATTCCCCATTCAGTTCATCCGCCATTTCGTTGTCGTCCATTACTACCTCAGCAGCATCATTCTGGAATGGTCCAATATCAATTCTCAACGCCCTTTTATTCTTCATAGAACTGAAAAATGAACTTCTGGTATGCCACTTTATCTTATTGCCGAGTTAGCCTTCACAGTTCACTGTTTCATGACTTACAGCCTTTCATAGCAATTGCCTCTTGCTGGACTTTCACAGCTTCCCAATCATTCAACTGTCCACTCCCCTTTGTTGCCATTTCCGTCCTTTCCTTGGGCTCTCCTGCCGTCCTCACCTTCCCTTCTCAGCCACGGTGGCCTACACTGCGTTTTGAGAAGTTCTTCAGCGGGACGTATCTGTCCTGCGCTTTGTGAACTATTACATATTCGGAAAATATTAACTATTCGGAATAAAAATATCTTCACTTTTCGGAGATCCCTAGGACTTTTTGACGGAAGAACAGTGTATCTACAAAAGGAGAACCAGGGCCTTCGGGCGACGCGATTTCCACCGCCCCGCGCGGGGACAGCTGGGAAGAGGCCAGGCCTGCTCCCGGCAGCAGGGCGATATGTTACAAGAGGGGACAGTGGACTGTGTGATCTACTCATAGATTAGGGGCAGGGTTAGTGAAAGGAGGTGGCGGCATCGATGGCAGGAGGGTCGATATGTGAAGGAGAAGGGAGCACGCTCAGTGAGAGGAACAAGCCGTTTTAATAAAAATTGCCTCTTGTTGGACTTCCACGGCTTCCCAGTCGTTCAAATGTCCACTCCCCTTTGTTTCCATGTACGTCCTTTCCTTGGGCTTTTAAGTCGTCCCAGGCTTTCCTTGTCAGCCACGGGTGCCTCCCCTGCATATTCAGTGGGACGCTTCTGTGCTGCCACTTGTGAACTATTGCCACAGACTGCACCTCCCTCTGTTCCGCCGTCACCCCCGTCAGCATCCCCCTCCAACCCACCTGGGCAAGCTCCTCTCTCATGCCTCTGTAATTCCCTTTATTCCATTTGCATACTCTGCCTGTGATTAATGCTCCTCGCTCTGAAATCGCAGCATGTGTCCCCCACACTCACTTCAGCGTCTGATATTCTCTCTCCGCTCCGCTTTCTCTCTCCTCTCAGCAACAACGTCCTTCACAGACTCTGTTTCACTCCCCCCACCCCCGCTCTCCGTGCACTGACCCACACCACTGAATGCACGCACTATCAGATCAGAGAGCAGCAGCGGGCCGCTCGGCCCATCAATCTTTCAATACGATCATGGTTGAGCGACCCAGGGCCGTTGTCTCCTGGGGACGTTGTTTATTTTAATTATTTCCCCTTTCATTCATTTAAACTCCGGAGAATATTGTGGGAACCCTCTGCACTCTTGTGATAGCGTTGCCTCTCAGTCTGAAGAGCAGCCGCAATAACCTCATCTCAAGTGAAGACTGCCCATCATTTCCAAACAGTGGGCCCAGAACTGTGCTGAGTGCTCCAGGCGTGGCCTCACCCTCTGCAAGTCTATCATTACATCCCGGTTCCTGAACTTCAACGGTCTTGCAGTGAAGACCAGTCCGCTAATTGCCCTCGTGGGCAGCGGCAGGTCAAGCATTGAAAGGAGCGGAGGACTTCTGTTGTGATGCACCGCTGTTGTTCTGCCAGCGGGCGGCGCTCTGGTCCACGGTGTTGGATTGCCATGATCACGTGATAGAGACAAAGATACACAGAAAACCGACAGCAGAATACAGGGCCTTCGGCCCACAACGGTCACTACCTTAGAAATTATTAGCCTTACCTATAGTTCTCTATTTTTCTAAGCTCCATGTACCTATCAAATAGTGTCATAAAAGTCCCGATTGTATCCGCGTCCAACACCGTTACCGGCTGCCCATTCCACGCACTCACCACTCTCTGACTAAAACAATTACCCTGACATCCCCTCTGTACCTCCTCCTAAAACCTGAAACCTGTGTCCACTTGTGGAAGCCATTTCAGCCCAGGGAAATGCCTCTGACTGTCCCCACGATCAATACCTCTCATCATCTTGTACACCTCTATCAGGTCACCTCTCACCTTCCGTCACTCCAAGGAGAAAAGGCCGAGTTCACACAACCTATTCTCATAAGGCATGCTCCCCAATCCAGGCAACATCATCATAAATCTCGCTGCACCCTCTCTATGGTTTCCACGTTCTTCCTGTATTGAGGCGACCAGAACTGAGCACAGTACTCCAAGTGGGGACTGACCAGGCTCCTAACTGGCCGCATCATTACCCCTCAGCTCCTAAATTCAATCCTACGATTGACGAAACAAACCGTATGTCTTCTTAACTTCAGAGGCAACCTGCGCAGTTGCTTTGAGCGTCCATTGGACGCTGACCCCAAGATCCCGCTGATCCTCCACACTGCCAAGGGTCTTACCAGTAATGCTATATTCATATTTGACCTACCAAAACGAACCACTTCGCACTTACCTTGGTTGAACTCCATCTGCCACTTCCTGCCCTGGTTTGCGTCCAATCAATGACCCGCTGCAACCTCTGGCAGCCCTCCATACTATCCATAACACCTCCAACCTTTGTGTCATCAGCAAAATTAATGACCAATCTCTCCACTTCCTCATCCATGTCATGTATAATAATCACGAAGAGTATGGGTCCCAGAACAGATCCCTGAGGTACTCCAGTGGTGACCGACCTCCAAGCAGTACATGACCCCTCGAAAACCAAACTTTGCCTTCTGTGGGCAAGGTAGTTCTGTATCCACAAAGCAATGTCCCCTTGGATCCCGTGCCTTCTTACTTTCTCAATAAGCCTTGCATGGGGTACGTTAACAAATGTCTTGCTGAAATCCATATACACAGGATCTACTGCTCTACCTTCATCAACGTGTTTAATCACATCCTCAGAAAAATCAATCAGGCTCGTAATGCACGACCTGCCCTTGAGAAAGCCATGCTGACTACCTAATCATATATACTTATCCAAATGTTCATAAATCCTGACTCTCAGGATCTTCTCCATCAACTTACCAACCACAGAGGTAACACTCACTGGTCTATAATTTCCTGGGCTTTCTCTGAACACTTTCGTGAATAAAGGAACAACATCTGCAACCCTCCAATCCTCCGGAACCTCTCCCGTCCCCATTGATGAGACAAAGATCATCGCCAGAGGCTCAGCAATCTCCCTCCTCGCCTCTCACCGTAGCCTGGGGTACATCTTAATCTTTCCCGGCGACTTATCCAACTTAATGCCTTCCGAAAGCTCCAGCACATCTTCTTTCATAATGTCTGCACGCAGAAGCTTTTCAGTCTGCTGCAAGTCATCACTACAATCACCAAGAATCTTTTCCATAGTGAATACTGAAACAAAGAATTCATTAAATACGTCTGTTATTTCTTCCAGTCCCATACACACTTTCCCACTGACACAATTGATAGGTCCTATTCTTTTACATCTTACCCTCTTGCTCTTCACATATTTGTAGAATGCCTTGGGGTTTTCCTTAATCCTGCCCGCCAAAGAAACAGAATTGTTTAGAGAGCTTAAGGTTAAAGAAACCTTAGGGGTGAGTGATCACAAGATCGGAATCATTCAGATATTTGAGAAGGAGAACCTGAAGTGAGATGTGTCAGTACTACAGTGGAGTTAGGGAGAATTACAAAGCCATGAGAAGGATTGGGCCAGAATTGATCGGAAAAGAACACTGGCAGGGGTGAAGGCAGAGCAACTGAGGGAGCATTATTCGAAAGGAAAGATGACAGAAACGTAGACAACAAGAGACGTCAAAGACAGCACACAATTCAAAGCGAGGGCATATAATAGAGCCAAATTAATGGGCCGTCAGATTATTCGGAAAACTTTTAAAACCTAACAGAAGGCAACTGAAAAGGTAATTACTTATGGTAACGGTGGAATGCGAAATTACGTAAGTCAATAAAATTAACCAGGATGCTGAAAGTTTCTTCATATGCATAAAGTGTATAAGAGTGGTGAGAGTGGATATCGGACCGCAGCGCAGGAAGATAATGCTGAAGCGGTAGCAACGGGGGACAAGGAAATAGCGGAAGAAGTGAGAACTTATTTTGCGTTGCTTTTCATTGTGGAGATCACCAGCGGTTTGGTAGAAGTTCCAGGTGTCGGGGATCATGAAATGAGTGGTCACCTTTAGAAGGGAGAGCGTTCTTAGAAACCTGAAGGTCTGAAGGGAGGCTCGCCACCTGGACCAGATGGAGACACCGCAGGGTTCTGAAAGAGGTGGCCGGAGAGATTGTGGAGGCATTATTATCAAGAATCTCTGGGTCAGCTCTCCAGACTTCAGGAAGGGAGAGAGGCAGAAGAATGCAAATGATTGGCTAGTTAGCCTGACCTCAGTGGTGGGGAAGTTGTAGCGTCGATTATTAAGGATGAGATCTCAGGGTACCTGGAGACACATGGTGAAATATGCTTTAGTCAGCATGATTTCTTCAGGGGAAAATCTTGCCTGACAAATCTGTTGGTATTCTTTGATGAAACAACAAGCGGAAAAGTCAGAAGTGAATCGGTTGATATTTTACTTTGGGGAATTAGAGAGGCTGCAGCACTACTTAGACAGATTATGAGAATTGGCAAAGAAATGACAGCTAGAATACAGGGTCATGAAATATATGGGCAAGGACTTTGTAGACGAATTGAACGGTTTGACTATTGTCTAACTGGAGAGAAACTACCCCCAAAATGAGAAGCAAACGGATTTGCTGCTGCCGCCTAGTGTTCGTTCAGGGAGATATCAAGCTATATTGTGTTCGACTGTAGATTTCTGCAACATACATGGACACAGGGTCTCAGACTATATTTTCCTGTGTGACCTCCATCTTGTGTTTATCGTTAACATCTCGGATAAATGGTTTATTTGTAGCAGTGAATCTTAATTCAGGTGCAGACAATGACGGTTTAAATGTTTGAAACACTTTCAGTTCTTCATTTACAGCCACAGAGTCGGCTGAGCACTGAATGTCTCTTAGGAGATTGCCAATCAGCTGACCAATTGTTCTTGGAACTGCCACCATTGGTGTTAGCTTGTTAATGCGTTGATTAGAAGTAGTTTCAACTTCAGTCCCGGGTGTGTTTACTCCCTTCAACTGGCATATTTGTCAAGTCTTATTGTTTTATCGCTATCATCCTGTAGTGCACATATCATGTTTGGCCTGCAGTTCCTCGGAGTTCGGATGGTGTCACTGTTTCGGGAGACTAACCGGTGTGGGATGAAATCCGGATGGGTCCGCTGGCTCAGAAAGGTGATTCTCAGGCCAGAGCTTCAAAAAAGGCGTCACCTGTCACTTCCTTCGAATATGGCCAAGCGCGGAGAGAGAGTCTCTGAAGTGTGTCGACAGTTCCCAAACATTCATGTGAACAGAATTTAGAGGGGAAGGAAAACATGAAACGCTCGGCCAAACTGGGCGGTTAACGGAAACTTTCCAATGGAAAACGCTGCCATAACTGCGGCTGAGAGGAGTAACTACATATCAAATTAATGCCACTCTCCTTCAGCGTCAGTTGAGTCGAACATCCTATTTCTCAGGCAAGGCCGAACACAACCGGCAGCGAAACGTTGCTGTGCTTTGTTCAAGCCTCGGCAAGCACCACAACGGAAAGAATGGCGTTAAATACCATCGCAATGAAATAATAACTCGATGATACACAGAAAAGAGATTTCTCAGTTGCTGTCTTCCCCCAGTCGAGCACGTGCTGTCCGACCCCGAGGGGTTCACGTACAATATCACGAGCGCATTTGCCGAACCCGCTCCGCTGCCGAATCCGTGACTGTAACAGTCACTACTTCATATTATTTTTGAAAAGAGGGACTGGATCTGTGCTCAGTACTCGAGGAGTGGCCTCAACAAGTAGAAGTGTAGTTTAACGTCTCTGTTGTTAAACTCCAACTCTCTGACAATTAAGACCAGTACGCTAATTATTTTCCTCAACGGGGCAGGTGAAACAGCGAAAAACGCCCAGGACTTCACCTGCCGTGCACTGCCGCTGTTCTGCCAGTGGTTGGCGCTGTAGTCCGTTGTGTTTGCAGCTCTGGGATCGCTCACAAGGCGAAGCACTGGACTCCTGACTCTCCAGACGGCGTCGCTGTTCAGCGCTGATTTTAAACAACTCCGCCATGGAGGCTTCTTCCCTTCTGCCATCCGTATCCTAAATGGACATTGACCCCGTGAACACTATCTCACTTTTTCAATATATATTATTTCTGATATTGCACGATTTTTAATCTAATCAGTATACATATACTGTAATTGATTGATTTTCCTTTCTATATATTATTGAACTGCTGCGACAATGTTAACATTTTTCACGACACATGCCGGTTGTAATAAACCTGATTCTGTTTCTTGCGTTGAAGACCGGTACGCTAATTTCTCTCCCAGCCTGACATCGATGGGCGACATCCAATAGTTCTGTTGCAGACGCATCATCGTTGTCCATGGTAAGGAGTCTAGTCAGTGAATGGGGCCGTGATCATTAGGGGAAGTGGCCGGGCTCGCGGGGGAGAGGGCTGGGACAGTAGAAGAAGAATGAAAGGTCGGTGGAAATAGGGGCGGGGTCAGAGGTCGGAGACCAGTGGGGTCATTGGGAGTGGAGAGGGCGGGGTCGATAGGAGGAGTGGAGAAAGTGGAGTCAGTGGAAGCACGGGGTGGGGTTTTTGGGAGGTGCGGGCTGGGCTGGACTGTAACATACATGGCGTCACCTGTCACTTCCTTCGTATATGACCATGCGCGGAGAGAGAGAATCTGAAGTGGGACGAAAGTTCCCAAACTTTCATGCGAACAGAGTTTAGAAGGAAAGGAAAGCATTAAACGCTCGGCTAAACTGGGCGGTGAACTAAAACTCTCCAATGGAAAACGATGCCATCATTGCGGCTTGGAGGAGTAACTACATATCAAACGAATACCGCTAGCCTTCAGCGTCAGTTGAGTCGAACGTCCAATTTCTCAGGCAAGGCCGAACGCAACCGGCAGCGAAATGTTGCTGTGTTTTGTTCAAGCCTCGGCAAGCACCACAACGGAAAGAATGGCGTTAAATACCATCGCAATGAAATAATAACTCGATGATACACAGAAACGAGATTTCTCAGTTGCTGTCTTCCCCCAATCAAGCACATGCTGTCCGACCCTGAGAGGTTCACGTACAATATCACGAGCGAATTTGCCGAACCCGCTGCGCCGCCGAAACCGTGACTGTAACAGTCACTACCTCATATTCTTTTCGAAAGGAGGGACTGGAACTGTGCTCAGTACTCGAGGAGTGGCCTCACCAAGCAGAAGTGTAGTTTAACGTCTCTGTTGTTAAACTCCAACTCTCTGACAATTAAGAACAGTACGCTAATTATTTTCCTCAGCAGTGGCAGGTGAAACAGTCAAAAACGCCCGGGTCTTCACCTGCAGCGCACCACCGCTGTTCTGCCAGTGGGTGGCGCTGGAGTCCGTTGTTTTTGCAGAGATGGGCGCCCTCACACGGCGGAACACTGGACTTCTCACCTCAGGGCGCAGGCGCCGTCGCTGCTCAGCAGCTGATCTGATGCAGTTCCGTCATGGACGGACCCAAGCCCGGCTGCGGAAGGAGGAGATGCAAGAAGGATGTCGCGACTTTGGGGAGGATGCAGAAGAAATTTATCAGGATACAGCCTTGAATCCTCATGCATGTGGTATAACGAGAGTTTGGGCAAGCTTGGAGGCTGTCGGTTGATCTGACAGAGGATTATTAGATCATCATAGCTGGAGTGGTCGGAGGACATATATTTCCCAGTGTTTCAATGTCCAATAGCACGGGACAGAAATTTAAGATAAAATGGAATAATTCAAAGGAGATGTGAGAGTTTGTGTATTTTGTCAACACAGACTGTGGTGGGTGCCTCGGATTCACTGCAGGGGATGCCGGTTGATTCAGATGCAGTAGGGAATTTTAGAGATGTTTAGATGGAATAAGGAGGGATCGGGATGAAAGCGGAGGGTCGAAGCAGAGAGGCGCTTGGATGAGGTAGGCAAGGAGAGTGGGCGAGGGAGCAACTTAGCTTCTACATCTTACGCTCTGACCAGCCAGTGGGAGCAGTGAACGGGATCGGAAGGGTACGGAGTATAGTCAGTGAATGGGACGCAGATCATTATAGGAAGTGGCCGGGCTCGCGGGGGAGAGGGCTGGGACGGTAGGAGAAGAGCGAAAGGAATGTGGAAATAGGGGCGGGGTCAGAGTGGAGAGCGGTGGAGACATTGGGAGTGCAGAGAGCGGAGTCGGTAGGAGGAGTGGAGAAGGTGGGGTCGGGCGGGAGCACGGGGTGGGATTATTGGGAGGTGCGGGCTGGGCTAGTGGTAAAAGGGGGCGAAATTAACCCCAACATTCTGCATCCAGAGCCAGTTTTCCTGCTTACAACATTGAACACGCTTCGCTCAAATAACTTTTATGTGTGTCCGCGACACAGAGTTGAACTTCCTTTCCATAGTTTCAGTCTTCGGGTTCACCACGTACACTCTCGGAACTTCGTTTAATCATTCGCCTTTTTAACTGCATTTATCGTTTACCACATCCTGTGCTAATCATTTAACACTTACAGCACTGAAACAGGCCATCAGGACCCTTCTAGTCCGTGCCGAAAGTTTACTCTCACCTGGTCCCACCCACCCGCACTCAGCCCATAACCCTCCATTCCTTTCTTGTCCATATACCTATCCAATTTTAGCTTTAAATGACAAAACCGACCCTGCCTCTACCACTTCTACTGTAAGCTCGTTCCACACAGCGACCACTCCCTGAGTACAGAAATTCCCCCTCGTGTTACCCTTAAACTTTTGCTCCCTAACTCTCAACTCATGTTCTCTTGTTTGAATCTCCCCTACTCTCAATGGAAAAAGCCTATCCACTCCAACTCTATCTATTCCCCCATACCTTTAAATACCTCTATCAGATCCCCCATCAACCTTCTACGCTCCAAAGAATAAAGACCTAACTTGTTCGGCTTTTCCGTGTAACTTAGGTGGTGAAACCCATGTAACATTCTGGCAATCCTCTCTGTACTCTTTCAATGTTGTTGACATCTTTCCTATAATTCAGTGACCAGAACTGTACACAATACTACAAAACTGGCGTTACCAATGCCTTGTATAATCCTAACATTACATCCCAACTCCTATACTTAATGCTTTGATTTATAAAGGCCAGCATACCAACAGCTTTCTTCATCACCCTGTCCACACGAGATTCCACCTTCAGGGAACTATGCACCATTATTCCTAGATCACTCTGTTCTACTGCAGTCTTCAATGCCCTGCCACTTAAGATGTATGTCCTATTTGGATTATTCCTACCAAAATGTAGCACCTCACACTTATCAGCATTAAACTCCATCTGCCATCGTTCAGCCCACTCTTCTAACTGGCCTAAATCTCTCTGCAAGCTTTGAAAACATACTTCATTATCCACAACGCCTGCTACCATAGTATCATCTGCATACTTACTAATGCTATTTACCACCCCATCATTCAGATCATTAATGTATATGACAAAATACATTGGACCCAATACAGATCTGTGAGGCACGCCACTAGTTACCGGCCTCCAAACTGACAAACAGTTATCCACCAATCCACCAACAGTTTCACCTTCAGTCCTGGGTGAGTTCATTCCCTTCATATGGCATATTTGTCCGTCTTATTGTTTTATCGCTGTCATCCTCACTTGAGTCGCTAGAGGTCGCAGTAGTGCGCATATCATGAATGGCCTGCAATTCCTCGGAGTTCAGATGGTGTCACTGTATCGGGAGACTATCTGGTGCGGGCGGAAATCCGGATGGGGCCGCTATCTCGGAAAGGCGATTCTCAGGCTGTAGCTTCAAAATGGCGTCACCTGTCACTGCCTTCGAATATGGCCAAGCGCGGAGACAGAGAATCTGAAGTGGGACGAAAGTTCCCAAACTTTTATTCATCAGAGTTTAGAGGGAAATGAAAGCATTAAACGCTCGACCAAACTGGGTGGTTAACTAAAACTATCGAATGGAAAACGATGCCATCATTGCGGCTTGGAGGAGTAACTAAATATCATACGAATACCGCTAGCCTTCAGCGTCAGTTGAGTCGAACGTCCAATTTCTAGGGCAAGGCCGAACGCAACCGGCAGCGAAACGTTGCTGTGCCTTGTTCAAGCCTCGGCAAGCACCACAACGGAAAGAATGGCGTTAAATACCATCGCAATGAAATAATAATTCGATGATACACAGAAACGAGATTTCTCAGTTGCTGTCTTCCCCCAATCAAGCACATGCTGGCCGAGCCTGAGGGGTTCACGTACAATATCACGAGCGAATTTGCCGAACCCGCTGCGCCGCCGAAACCGTGACTGTAACAGTCACTACCTCATATTCTTTTCGAAAAGAGGGACTGGAACTGTGCTCAGTACTCGAGGAGTGGCCTCACCAAGCAGAAGTGTAGTTTAACGTCTCTGTTGTTAAACTCCAACTCTCTGACAATTAAGAACAGTACGCTAATTATTTTCCTCAGCAGTGGCAGGTGAAACAGTCAAAAACGCCCGGGTCTTCACCTGCAGCGCACCACCGCTGTTCTGCCAGTGGGTGGCGCTGGAGTCCGTTGTTTTTGCAGAGATGGGCGACAGCACACGGCGGAACACTGGACTTCTCACCTCAGGGCGCAGACGCCGTCGCTGCTCAGCAGCTGATCTGATGCAGTTCCGTCATGGACGGACCCAAGCCCGGCTGCGGAAGGAGGAGATGCAAGAAGGATGTCGCGACTTTGGGGAGGATGCAGAAGAAATTTATCAGGATACAGCCTTGAATCCTCATGCATGTGGTATAACGAGAGTTTGGGCAAGCTTGGAGGCTGTCGGTTGATCTGACAGAGGATTATTAGATCACCATAGCTAGAGTGGTCGGAGGACATATTTTTCCCAGTGTTTCAATGTCCAATAGCACGGGCCAGAAATTTAAGATAAAATGGAATAATTCAAAGGAGATGTGAGAGTTTGTGTATTTTGTCAACACAGACTGTGGTGGGTGCCTCGGATTCACTGCAGGGGATGCCGGTTGATTCAGATGCAGTAGGGAATTTTAGAGATGTTTAGATGGAATAAGGAGGGATCGGGATGAAAGCGGAGGGTCGAAGCAGAGAGGCGCTTGGATGAGGTAGGCAAGGAGAGTGGGCGAGGGAGCAACTTAGCTTCTACATCTTACGCTCTGACCAGCCAGTGGGAGCAGTGAACGGGATCGGAAGGGTACGGAGTATAGTCAGTGAATGGGACGCAGATCATTATAGGAAGTGGCCGGGCTCGCGTGGGAGAGGATTGGGACGGTAGGAGAAGAGCGAAAGGAATGTGGAAATAGGGGTGGGGTCAGAGTGGAGAGCGGTGGAGACATTGGGAGTGCAGAGAGCGGAGTCGGTAGGAGGAGTGGAGAAGGTGGGGCCGGGCGGGAGCACGGGGTGGGATTATCGGGAGGTGCGGGCTGGGCTAGTGGTAAAAGGGGGCGAAATTAACCCCACCATTCTGCATCCAGAGCCAGTTTTCCTGCTTACAACATTGAACACGCTTCGCTCAAATAACTTTTATGTGTGTCCGCGACACAGAGTTGAACTTCCTTTCCATAGTTTCAGTCTTCGGGTTCACCACGTACACTCTCGGAACTTCGTTTAATCATTCGCCTTTTTAACTGCATTTATCGTTTACCACATCCTGTGCTAATCATTTAACACTTACAGCACTGAAACAGGCCATCAGGACCCGTCTAGTCCGTGCCGAAAGTTTACTCTCACCTGGTCCTACCCACCCGCACTCAGCCCATAACCCTCCATTCCTTTCCTGTCCATATACCTATCCAATTTTAGCTTTAAATGACAAAACCGACCCTGCCTCTACCACTTCTACTGTAAGCTTGCTGCACACAGCGACCACTCCCTGAGTACAGAAATTCCCCCTCGTGTTACCCTTAAACTTTTGCTCCCTAACTCTCAACTCATGTTCTCTTGTTTGAATCTCCCCTACTCTCAATGGAAAAAGCCTATCCACTCCAACTCTATCTATTCCCCCATACCTTTAAATACCTCTATCAGATCCCCCATCAACCTTCTACGCTCCAAAGAATAAAGACCTAACTTGTTCGGCTTTTCCGTGTAACTTAGGTGGTGAAACCCAGGTAACATTCTTTCAATCCTCTCTGTACTCTTTCAATGTTGTTGACATCTTTCCTATAATTCAGTGACCAGAACTGTACACAATACTACAAAACTGGCGTTACCAATGCCTTGTATAATCCTAACATTACATCCCAACTCCTATACTTAATGCTTTGATTTATAAAGGCCAGCATACCAACAGCTTTTTTCATCACCCTGTCCACACGAGATTCCACCTTCAGGGAACTATGCACCATTATTCCTAGATCACTCTGTTCTACTGCAGTCTTTAATGCCCTGCCGCTTACGATGTATGTCCTATTTGGATTATTCCTACCAAAATGTAGCACCTCACACTTATCAGCATTAAACTCCATCTGCCATCGTTCAGCCCACTCTTCTAACTGGCCTAAATCTCTCTGTAAGCTTTGAAAACATACTTCATTATCCACAACGCCTGCTACCATGGTATCATCTGCATACTTACTAATGCAATTTACCACCCCATCATTCAGATCATTAATGTATATGACAAAATACATTGGACCCAATACAGATCTGTGAGGCACGCCACTAGTTACCGGCCTCCAAACTGACAAACAGTTATCCACCAATCCACCAACAGTTTCACCTTCAGTCCTGGGTGAGTTCATTCCCTTCATATGGCATATTTGTCCGTCTTATTGTTTTATCGCTGTCATCCTCACTTGAGTCGCTAGAGGTCGCAGTAGTGCGCATATCATGAATGGCCTGCAATTCCTCGGAGTTCAGATGGTGTCACTGTATCGGGAGACTATCTGGTGCGGACGGAAAGCAGGATGGGGCCGCTATCTCGGAAAGGCGATTCTCAGGCTGTAGCTTCAAAATGGCGTCACCTGTCACTTCCTTCGAATATGGCCAAGCGCGGAGACAGGGAATCTGAAGTGGGACGAAAGTTCCCAAACTTTTATTCATCAGAATTTAGAGGGAAATGAAAGCATTAAACGCTCGACCAAACTGGGTGGTTAACTAAAACTATCGAATGGAAAACGATGCTATCATTGCGGCTTGGAGGAGTAACTAAATATCAAACGAATACCGCTAGCCTTCAGCGTCAGTTGAGTCGAACGTCCAATTTCTAGGGAAAGGCCGAACACAACCGGCAGCGAAACGCTGCTTTATCTTGTTCAAGCCTCGGCAAGCACCACAACGGAAAGAATGGTGTTCAATACCATCACAATGAAATAATAATTCGATGATACACAGAAACGAGATTTCTCAGTTGCTGTCTTCCCCCAGTCGAGCACGTGCTGTCCGACCCCGAGGGGTTCACGTACAATATCACGAGCGCTTTTGCCGAAACTGCTGCGCTGCCGAATCCGTGGCTGTAACAGTCACTCCCTCATATTATTTTCGAAAAGAGGGACCAGAACTGTGCTCAGTACTTGAGCAGTGGCCTCAACAAGTAGAAGTGTAGTTTAACGTCCATGTCTTTAAACTCCAACTCTCTGGCAATTAAGACCAGTACGCTAATTGTTTTCCTCAGCGGTGGCAGTTCAAACTGCGAAAAAAGACCAGGACTTCATCTGCAGCGCACCACCGCTGTTCTGCCAGTGGGTGGCGCTGTAGATAGTTGTGTTTGCAGTTCTGGGATCGCTCACAAGGCGAGGCACTGGACTTCCAGTCTGACTCACCAAGCGGCGTCGCTGTTCAGCGCTGATTTTAAACAACTCCGCCATGGATGCTTCTTCCCTTCTGTCATCCGCTTCCTAAATGGACATTGAGCCCGTGAACACTATCTCACTTTTTCAATATATATTATTTCTTATATTGCACGATTTTTAATCTTTTCAATATACATATACTGTATTTGATTGATTTTCCGTTCTATGTATTATTGCATTGAACTGCTGCGGCTATGTTAACATTTTTCACGACACATGCCGGTGATAATAAACTTGATTCTGTTTCTTGCGGTGACGACCATTTCTCTCCCAGCCAGACAGTGATGGGCGCTCCAGACCGACATTGCAGACGCACCATCACTGTTCGGCCAGTGGGTGGCGCTCGAGTCCGTTGTTTTTGCAGAGATGGGCGATCTCACACCGCGGAACACTGGACTTCTCTTCTGAGGGCCCAGGCACCGTCGCTGCTCAGGAGCTGATTTTAAACAATTCCGTCATGGACGGTCCCAAGCCCGGCTGCGAAAGGAGAAGATGCAAGAAGGATGTCGCGACTTTGGGGAGGATGCAGAAGAAATTTAGCAGGATACAGCTTTGAATCCGCATGCATGTGCTATAACGAGAGTATGGACAAGCTTGGAGGCTGTCGGTTGATCTAACAGAGGATTATTAGATCATCATAGCTAGAGTGGTCGGAGGGTATATTTTTTCCCAGTGTTGCAACGTCTAATAGCAGGGGCCAGAAATTTAAGATATAATGGAATAATTCAAAGCAGACGTGAAAGTTTGTGTCTTTTTTTGAAAACACAGACTGCGGTGGGTGCCTCGGATTCACTGCAGGGGATGCCGGTTGAGACAGATGTAGCAGGGAATTTTAGAGATGTTTAGCTGGAACCTGCAGGGATCGGGATGAAAGCAGAGGGTCTGCGCACAGAAGCGCTTGGATGCTGTGGACAAGGAGAGTGGTGAAAGAGCAATTTATCTTCAATATCTTACGCTCGGATCTGCCAGTGGGAGCAGTGAACGGGATCGGAAGGAGACGGAGTATAGTCAGTGAATGGGGGGCAGATCATTAGGGGTAGTGGCCCAGTTCGCGGCGGAGAGGGCCAGGTCAGTAGGTGAAGAACGAAAGGTCGGTGGAAATAGGGGCGGGGTCAGAGGGCGGAGAGCGGTGGGGTCATTGGGAGAGGAGTAGGCGGGTTCGGTAAGAGGAGTGGAGAAAGTGGAGTCAGCGGAAGCACGGGGTGGTGTTATTGGGATGTGCGGGCTGAGCTGGTGGAAACAGGGGGCGAAATTAACCCCACCATTCTCCATCCAGAGCCAGTTTTCCTGCTTACAACATTGAACACGCTTCGCTCAAATAATTTGTCTGTGTGTCCGCGACACAGTGTTGAACTTCCTTTCCATAGTTTCAGTCTTTGGGTTCACCACATACGCTCTCGGAACTTCTTTGAATCGTTCGACTTTTTAACTTCTTTTATCGTTTACCCCTTCCCGTGCTTCACATCTCTACCTTACCCGCGGAGGCATTTTCACGTCTCTCCATTGCATTCTTTCGGAGTGGCTTTTAAATCTTATAACAGCAATATCTGACGGGACTTTGGTAACATTTAAGAATTCTTGTACTGGTTGGCCGTTTTTGATTGGGGTTCCTACCGAGTCTTTAGTTCTGCCCGTTACGCTGAGGTAACGGAAACCATGTTTCCTGAAGTCACTATTTCACATCCGGAAACAGCAGCCCACTCCAACCATTGAAATTACTCTTTCAATCATTGAGGGACCATCATTGTGCAGAATGAAATCTCTGGCAGAAGAAGAAACTGCCATAGATTTGGTCCGCAACCTCGGGAGAATATGTGCTGCGGCGTCCAAGGAGGGGTTGATGCTGCCCCCTAGTGTTCATTCAGGAACATATCAAGCTGTATTGTGTTGGATTGTAGATTTCCGCAACATAAATGGAAACAGGGTCTCAGACTATATTTTTCTGTGTGACTTCCATCTTGTGTTTATCGTTAACATCTCGGATAAATGGTTTATTTGTATCAGCGAATCTTAATTCAGGTGCAGACAATGAAGGTTTAAATGTTTGAAACACTTTCAGTTCTTATTCATTAACAGCCACAGAGTCGGCTGAGCACTGAATGTCTCTCAGGAGATTGCCAATCATCTAGCCAATTGCTGTTAGAACTGACACCAATGGTGTTAGCTTGTTAATACTACTCTCAATGGAAAATGCCTATGCACGTCAACTCGATCTATCCCCCTCATAATTTTAAATACCTCTATTAAGTCCCCTTCAACCCTCTACGCTCCAACGAATAAAGACCTAACTGGTTCAACCTTTCCCTGTAACTTAGGTGTTGAAATTCAGGTAAGGTTCTAGTAAATCTTCTCTGTACTCTCTCTATTTTGTTGACATCTTTCCTATAATTCGGTGACCAGAACTGAACACAATACTCCAAATTTTGCCTTATCAATGCTTTGTACAATCTTAACATTACATCCCAACTCCTATACTCAATGCTCTGATTTATAAAGGCCAGCATACCAACAGCTTTCTTCATCACCCTGTCCACGTGAGATTCCACCTTCAGGGATCTATGCGCAATTATTCCTAGATCACTCTGTTCTACTGCATTCTTCAAGGCCCTACCATTTACCATGTATGTCCTATTTGGATTATTCCTACCAAAATGTAGCACCTCACACTTATCAGCATTAAACTCCATCTGCCATCGTTCAGCCCACTCTTCTAACTGGCCTAAACCTCTCTGCAAGCTTTGAAAACCTAGTTCATTATCTACAGCGCCACCTATCTTAGAATCATCTACATACTTACTGATCCAATTTACCAACCCATCATCCAGATCATTAATGTCTATCACAAAGAACATTGTACCCAATACAGATCCCTGAGGCACACCACTGGTCACCAACCTCCAAACTGACAAACATTTATCCACCAATCCACCAACAGTTTCACCTTCAATCCTGGGTGAATTCACTCCCTTCGTATGGCATATTTGTCGGTCTTTTTGTCTTCTCACTGTTTTATCCTCGCTTGACGCGCTAGGGGTCGCAGTAGTGCACATATCATGACTGGTCTGCAGTGTCTCGGAGTTCAGATGGTGTCACTGTATCGGGAGACTAACCGGTGTGGGCTGAAATCCGGATGGGGCCGCTTTCTCAGAAAGGTGATTCTAAGGTCAGAGCTTAAAAAATGGCGTCACCTGTCACTTCCTTCAAATATGGCCAAGCGAGGAGAGACAGACTATGAAGTAGGTCGATAGTTCCCAAACATTCATGCGAACAGAGTTTAGAGGGAAAGGAAAGCATTAAACGCTCGGTTTCTTGCGGTGAAGACCAGTTCGCTAATTTCTCTCCCAGCCTGACAGTAATGGGCGCTCAGGACTTCGATTGCAGACGCACCATCGCTGTTCGGCCAGTGGGTGGCGCTCGTGTCCGTTGTTTTTGCAGAAATGGGCGATCTCACACCGGTGTTCCGGACTTCTCATCTGGCCCAGGCACCGTCGCTGCTCAGGAGCTGATTATAAACAATTCCGTCATGGACGGTCCCAAGACCGGCTGCGGAAGGAGGCGATGCAGGAAAGATGTCGTGACTTTACGGAGGGTGCAGAAGAAATTTAGCAGGATACAGCCTTGGATCAAAGTGCATGTGCTATAACGAGAGCTTAGGGCAAGCTTGGAGGCTGTCGGTTGATCTAATAGAGGGTTATCAGGCACACCTGGAGTGGACGGTGGGTATATTTTTGCAATGTCAAATAGCAGGGGCCAGAAATTTAAGATAAAATGGAAATATTCAAAGGAGATGTGAGAGGTTGCGTATTTTTTCAACACAGACTGCAGTGGGTGCCTCGGATTCACTGTAGGGGATGCCGGTTGAGACAGATGCAGTAGGGAATTTTAGAGATGTTTAGGTGGAACATGGAGGGATCGGGATGAAAGCGGAGGGTCGGCGCACAGAAGCGCTCGGATGCGGCGGGCAAGGAGAGTGGGCGAGAGAGGAAGGAGAGTGGGCGAGGGAGAAAGGAGAGTGGGCGAGGGAGCAAGGAGAGTGGGCGAGGGAGAAAGGAGAGTGGGCGAGGGAGCAAGGAGAGTGGGCGAGGGAGAAAGGAGAGTGGGCGAGGGAGCAAGGAGAGTGGGCGAGAGAGAAAGGAGAGTGGGCGAGGGAGAAAGGAGAGTGGGCGAGGGAGCAAGGAGAGTGGGCGAGGGAGCAAGGAGAGTGCGTGGATGCGCGGGAATGAATAAGCTGCTCCCGATTCCCCCACAGTCACGCATAATTAACTGACCGGCGACAACGTGTGACAGGTTGAATCCTCAGTCCCGTTTCTCACCGTCACTCCGCATCCGGGAACCGGCGGTCAGAAAATCACACTTCAGGGCCGTGTCCGAGATCGCTGCTGATCCAGGGTCACTGCCGAGGGATTTGCCAATTTAACGTCATTATATTGGCCAGACTGTCGAATGCAGCGTCCTCTGCCCAAAGTGCGCAAAAAGATTCTCTCCCCGGATAATCCCACAACCGGATACTGGTTTCTCAGTCTGAGCACCGGCCCCCCGGGCTCTTCCTGTGTGTGAAATTCCGGCTGATCTCCCGAGAGCAAACAACACGCGGATGCAGCGTCACCGGACAGGCGGCCATTAAAGGGGATGCCAGGAAGTCGGCCAAATGTCCCCGTCCTGTGGAAGAGGATTTTTCACGCATTCAGACGTTCACAGTTACGCAAGACCTCCAGCTCTGGTATCCTGCCAAGACCTCAGTTCCTCCTTCCCAGTCTCACTGAATTGATTACTCGTCAGTCTGAAACAGATGGGAGAATAAAGATTAAATAAACAGAGCACACAACAGTGTCAGTAACAGGGGACCGGGGTTAATGTTTCAACAACACTCACAGACAAATATCACCAGAAAACCCGCGGATTCGCTGATATTTTATCACATTGAACATTAACACAAACACTCACCAGATCTGCTCCAGACTCGGGAGGGTCAGTATGAGGCGGCGGAGAGCGGGGACAGATCGGTCTGTCAGTGAGTTTAATACCAGGTACAGCCCCGTCAGTGATGGGTTTGTAATGAGAGCGGAGTCGAGATCCTCGGCACCAGAATCTGTGAGACTGACATCGGTCAGACTGGAGATGAGAGGGAGAGTGAGGGTGAAGGACACAGAGAGACAGGAGATGGTACAAATCCCCAGTGTTTATCAGTAACACAATTACTGATCACATTAATGCTGAGTGCCAGACACCCAGTGACTGTAAACACAATCTGCCACAGTCTGGTACTTACACCAGTGTCTGTATTTTATACTCCGGGTTCCTCAGAGCAGCAGACACCAGCTTCACTCCTGAATCTCCCAGTTTATCCCCACAATTCTAAACATAAATAGACAAATTGATGAACAAAGTGATTCAAACCGCGGGTCTGGGGGTATTTCTCTCACTCGGATATTTCAGGAAACATTAAACCCTTCAGTAAATCACCGATCTGACACTGTCAATGTCCCTCACTGACCAGCTCCACGGTATTCACCGAATGTCAGTAATTTCGTCTGTCGGTGTGACCTTATAGGCTCCACACATTCTCTAACGTTCAGGAAAAAAAACCTTCCCGACGCGAGTGGTCAGGATAGAATGGCGGGAAAAAGAGCCACAGTGGAAATCTGGCGTGGGCGGCTAAATAGATGGCGGAATAGTGATGGGAAGAGGGATGCCACAGGAGGAAGTGTGTGGGAGGGAATAATGCCACAGGAGGAAGAGGAATGGGGAAGAGGGATCGGACAGCAGGAAGGGGGATGGAAAGAGGGATGCCACAGGAGGAAGTGTGGGAGAGTGTAATGCCACAGGAGGAAGAGGAATGGGGAAGAGGGATCGGACAGCAGGAAGGGGGATGGGAAGAGGGATGCCACTGGAGGAAGTGTGGGAGAGTGTAATGCCACAGGAGGAAGAGGAATGGGGAAGAGAGATCCGACAGGAGGAAGGGGGATTTTAGCAAGGCATTTGATAATGTACCATATGCCAAGCTTATTGAGAAAATACGGAGGCATAAGTAGACCTTGAGGAACCAGAACTGGTTTCCCCACAGAAGTCTAAGAGTGGTTGTAGGCGGGTCCCATTCTGCATGGAGGCCGGTGAGCAGTGGTGTGCCTCAGGGATCTGTTCTGGGACCCCTACTCTTTGTGAATTTTATAAATGACCTGGATGAGGAAGTGGAGGGATGGGTTGGTGAATTTGCTGATGACTACAAAGGTTGGGGTTGTTGTCGATAGTGTGGAGGGCTGTCAGGGGATACAAAGGGACATTGGTAGGATGAAAAACTGGGCTGAGAAGTGGCAGATGGAGTTCAACCCAGATAAGTGTGAGGTGGTTCACTTTGGTAGTTCAAATATGATGTCAGAATATAGCATTAATGCTAAGCCTCTTGGCAGTGTGGAGGATCAGAGGGATTTTGGGGTCCAAGTGCATAGGACACTCAAAGCTGCTACGCCGGTTGACTCTGTGGTTAAAGAGGCATACAGTGCATTGGCCTTCATCAGTCGTGGGATTGAGTTTAAGAGCCGAGAGGTAAAGTTGCAGCAATATAGGACCCTGGCCAGACCCCACTTGGAGTACTGTGCTCAGTTTTGGTTGCCTCACTACAGGAAGGATGTGAAAGCCATAGAAACGGTGCGGAGGAGATTTACAAGGATGTTGCCTGGATTAGGGAGCAAGCCTTATGAGAATAGGTTGAGTGAACTCGGCCTTTTGTCCCTGAAGAGGTGGACAAGATAATGAGAGACTTTGATCGTGTGGGTAGTCAGAGGCTTTTCCCCAGGGCTGATATGGCTGCCACGAGAGAGCCTAAGTTGCTAGGGAGTAGGTATAGAGGAGGTGTATAGAGGAGGGTAAGTTTTTTACAGAAAGTGGTGAGTGCGTGAAATGGGCTGCCGGCGGCGTCGGTGGTGGCGGAAACGATAAGGTCTTTTAAGAGACTCTTGGATGGCTACCTGGAGCTTAGAAAAGTAGAGGGGTTGGGTAAAGCCTAGCTAGTTCTAAAGTAGTGACATGTTCGGCACAGCTTTGTGGGCCGATGGGCCTGTGTTGTGCTGTAGGTTCTCTGTGTTTCTATGTTTCTAAAGCAACCTCTTCCTCGATGTCGCAGAAGGGAAGAATCGGTCTGTGAATTGCAGGAGGAATGGAGACATGCTCACCACTATTGATGTAAACATCACCGAGGATTTTACCTGGTCTGTACATATCGGCTGTGTGGTGCTTCATTCTCCTCAGACGGTGGAAGAAACCGGAGACGGTTGAAGGGTCCTATATATCTGCAATATTACCTCTCGGCTCCTAAACTCAGTCCCACGATTGATAAAGGCCATTTCACCGTATGGCTTCTTAACCACAGAGTCAAAACACTTTGAGTGTCCTATGGGCTCGGAACCCAAGATCCCCTTGATCCTCCACACTGCCAAGAGTCTTACCAGTAATGCTATATTCTGCCATCATATTTGACCTACGAAAATGAACCACCTCACACCTATCTGGGTTGAACTCCATTTGCCACTTCTCAGCCCAGTTTGGCATCCTACTAATGTCCCGCTGTAACCTCTGACAGCCCTCCGCACTATCCACAACACCCCCAACCTATTAAAGCTGTCATCAGAAAATTTATTCACCCATCCCTCTACTTCCTCATCCAGGTCATGAATAAAAACCACCGACCTCCATGCAGAATATGACCCGTCTACAACCTCTCTTTGCCTTCTGTGGGCAAGCCAGTTCTGGAGCCACAAAGTAATGTCCCCTTGGATCCCATGCACCCTTACGTTAGCAATAGTCCTTGCAAGTGGTCCCTTATCAAATGCCTTGGTGAAATACTACATCTACTGTTCTTCCTTCATCAATCTGTTTAGTTACATCCTCAAAAAAAACCCAGGCTGGTAAGGCATGATGTGCCTTTGACAATGAATTGCTACAGGTTTAATACTATCTGATGAGGAAAAAATGTAACATTGTCTAACAGCAGTGTTTGTAAAAAGAATTCACCCGCCTTTGAGGAGTTTCATCTTTTATTGCTGTACAACGTTCAATCACAGCGGATTGAACTCGTCTGTAATGATACGGATCAACAGAAAAAGTCTCTTTCGTATCAGTGAAAACAAACCTCTACAAAGTGATCTAAATTAATTACCAATATAAAACACAAAATAATTGATTTTATTAATATTCAGTACTTTCCCTCCACCAAATCATCACAGGTGCAGCCAATTGGTTTTTGAAGTCACATGATTAGTTAATTTGAGATCACCCTGTTCAGTGAAAGGTGTTTCAATTGATTCTGGTAAAATCAATTGTATCTGTATCTGGAAAGTCCGGCTGCTGTTGATCAGGATCCCGGCAAAAACTACACCATGAACACAAAGGAACACTCCAAGCAACACCTGGAAAGGTGATTGACAATCACCAGTCAGGAGATTGAAGCATGAAAACGTCCATGTCACTGAATACTTCTTGAAGGACAATGAAGTCAATCATTAAGAAATGGAAAGAATATGGCACAGCTGTAAATCTGCTTAGAGCGGGCTGCTCGCAAACACTGAGTGACCATGCCAGAGGGGGACGAGTGAGAGAGGCCACCAGGAGACCCATGACAACTCTGGAGGAGTTACAAGCTCCGGTATCCGGGATGGGAGGGACTGGGCACACAACAACGGTTGCCCGGGTGCCTCACCGGTCGCAGCTTTATGGGAGGCTGGCAAAGAGAAAGCCGCTGTTGACAGGAACCCACATGGAATCTCGGCTGGAGATTGCCAGGAGGCATGTGGGAAACGCTGATGTCAGCTGGAAGATGTTTCTCTGATCTGATGAAACCAGAATAAGCCTTTTCGGCCATCAGACAAAATCCTACGCTTGGCTTAAGCCAAACAAGACATATCATCAAAAAAACAACATCCCTACCGTGAAGCACGGTGGTGGCTGCATCATGCTGTGGGGATGCTTCACTGCAGCAGGCCCTGGAGGGCTTCTGAAGGTAGCGGGTAAAATTAACGCAGCAAAATACACGGGAAAGTTTCCCGCTTATGCAAGAACATCTGTTAAAGATAGGAGAGGGGAGAGAGACTTGTTGATTTGCTATATTATGACTTCTGCGAGGGTTATTTATCTTCTACCATTTTGCTCATTAACATTCCTCAGTGGACAGCTGGAGTGTGCTGGTTTGATGGACACAGTCATTCAAATTTGACTGAGAGCTGAGACCCGGTGAGTAGGGATAAAAGTCAGGTCTGGAGAGACACCCCTCAGACACACCAGGAGACACACCAGTGGACACTGATTGAGTGTTGGAACCCACAGGAAAGGTGGGGGCACCTGAGACCGAACCAGGAGATCGGTCAGTAAAGCTCACAGTGTCAAAGCAGGGCCGGTGGGGACTTGTGTGTGTGTCCACACATACCAGAGTGACAAGTCTATCACAGAAGAACGGTCTAGCAGAAGGACGAAGAGGTCACAACTGAATGACCACACCGATCCGACAGATTAAGAAAGCAAAATAAGGTTTGCCGGACTGTAGCTGTTAAATTCCGCTCTCTCTCCCCCATCTCTTTCGCCCTTCTCTCTCTCTCTCTCTCTCTCTCTCTCTCTCTCTCTCTCTCTCTCTCTCTCTCTCTCTCTCTCTCTCTCTCTCTCTCTCTCTCTCTCTCTCTCTCTCTCTCTCTCTCTCTCTCTCTCTCTCTCTCTCTCTCTCTCTCTCTCTCTCTCTCTCTCTCTCTCTCTCTCTCTCTCTCTCTCTCTCTCTCCCTCTCTCTCTCTCTCTCTCTCTCTCTCTCTCTCTCTCTCCAACGATTACAATACAACAACCATAACGACATAAGCACTCATGAACTGAACTGAACTTTATACTTTTCTATGACAATTTATTTACCGCTAGACATCGATAGCTTGTTTATTATTGACTATTATTATTCCTACACTTTTAGGTTTATTACTGTTTACTTTTTTATATGTTTATTTGCATTATTGATATGGTTTTTTGCTTATTTTTTATTAATAAACACCTTTAGTATAGTACCACCAGACTCCAACAAATTCTTCTTTCTCTGCTGGTTAGACACACAGTTACGGGGTACTAACAAATTGGGGGCTCGTCCGGGATTGATAAATAAATTGGGGAGCCAGTGAATCCGGATAAAAGTCCCTTAACTGATCTAGTTGCGTGGATAACCAGGCGGGAAACCAGAAAAGATGGAAATAGACAAATTTCTAAAGAACCCGACTTCGGGGTCATTAGAAGGTACCAGGAAGGCGGAATTGGTGAGTGTTGGGAAACAATTAAATCATTCAGCGGTGAAATCGTGAATGAGAAAGTTGAATATACGGAGAGCAATAGCTATGCATTATGTATCAGAGGGCGTGTTCCAATCGGCTGTATACAAGTATACGATTTTTTGACATTAGATTCTACCTTTGAAACTTTTTAACATTGGAGAATGATCCCAAAACAAATAGGGCTGGATGTCACGGATAAAAATCTGGTTGCTGGATAAGACGAGACTTACATCATATCGCTCACTATTCAGTGAGCTAATTCTTATAACTTGCTGATACGAAGAGCCGGGACGGGAAGGACGGAATCATTGGAATTATTGTCACGTGACCGTTTCAGCCGCTGCACCAGTCTCCCGGACAAGATGAAACAGAGGCTTGTCTGAAGGTTGAGAGTCACACACTGCTGCTTTTCAGATCTGTGCGAAACATGTCTTTAGAAACTGAACCGCCTAGAATGTGGACAATGAGTTTATTGAGATCGTAACGTAGAGCAAAGTTGAGAGGGCAAAGGTTGGTGAAAACGTGAGGCTGCCTATCATGGGCTGGACGAGTCTAGGTTGAAGTGAGAGAACTAAGCCGCTACGATAAAAGAATGTGTCACACTCTTCAGTGATGTCTCGGAGTGAAGATGTGACACTCGAGAGAGAGATGCCGGAGACACGGATAACGGTCGTATATAAAAAGTAAGAGACGTGTGGCACGGTGGCTTCTTCCACGATGGTTGTCCTTCTCATGTGTGAATTCCCGGCCAACCGTCCTCTTCTATTCAACAGTGACGTCATCTGACGGAATAAATAAACAATTCATGTTGGCTCTCTCGGCAACTGGAAGGAAATAAAGATGGTGAGATCAAATACGGGCGATATTTACTTATTCGGTGTCAAAGAGAATTTGCAGACAATTTGTCTGTTTCGCAAGGCCACAGGCCCAGGACCATTATTCCTCTGAATAACACTGTTTGCTGCCCGCCGACGCCTGACCCCAGTCCCACAGTGTTACATGTCTCTCATCTGTTAATCACTGGGTAACTTGGCAGCACGCACAGCCGGGGCTCTGCTCAACTCATCGGCTTGGCAATAATGGACATGTCCCCTTTGCAAGTCACATTTTTCATCGACAGCCTCGTGTTCTGCTCACTTACCTCTTCAGATCACTGTAAACAGATCGATCCCCCAGAACCAGTCCCTGTTAAACGGAAATAAATCATTGTGATTAGCAAAAGTTAATAACAAACGCAGTCTGTGAGGGAGGAGAATTGAAAGAACTTGGAAAAGGACGTGGACACATGTAACAAATCGGCTCGGAAATACCGTGGGACAGAGGGACCAGGTTGTGCTCCACAGTCCAGACTAACACATGATACTTCATGAGTTCATCCGCCATTTCTGCGGCCCCCATTGCCGCCTCTTCGACGTCATTCTTGCTGTCGATTGTCTCACTTCAGGGTCTGTTTCTCACTGTGTGAAGTGGAAACAATTACTTCAAAAAGGGAGAGACGCAATAATTCCCTCACCGTGTAAGTGGAGTTTCCATCTTGTGCATTGTGCCTTGCGCCCTGAAAAGAGAAATTAAAGATTTCTATTGTGACGTTTAACCTTGCGCTCGACAATTGTATTCTGTCTCTCCACATGTAAACCCCGAGTGTATCAATCTTCACATTCATTGCTGCTCGGACGCGACCCATCACATTACCTATCTTCTTATCTTTGAAACAATGACTGAGATCATAAACATAATACAAAAATCCAACCTGTTCATTCCTTGAGAGATTTTCATAGGTTCCCGGTGCGTTCACGGTGTTTGTATCCAAGGTGCCTGCGGGAACAGTACAGATACGTCACAGCGGTGAAGAGCATCATGGGCCGTTGTTCATACAGCGGATGTCAATCCGGAGAGAAAACAAAATGCCAGCGACAGCACGAACTACATTCCCACAAACGCCAGAAACCGGTCACCCCCTGTATAGACGGCCAATAATTTAGGTCAGATACAGAAAGGGAAATACCATACCGCCCCGCCAATGTAATCCTGTGTTGAAAATATTTACTTATTTAACCGGACAACCCAACAACCCAAGCAACATTATTCGTGACCATTCTCTCGGATGAAACCCTGCAGATTCTGTGCACTAGGAACTGCCATATCTAAATGAAATGCTGAGATTTCCAGGGGCCCAGTAACAGAACATATGAAATGCAGTTCACTCACTGTTCCGTCCGGAATCGATGGTCGTGTCGTACTGGGATTGTGGGGGATCTTTGATCCTGAATGAACAGAAACAATTTTCAAAACATGAATTCCAGAGGAGTTGACTTTCCTGCGCTGATACACAGAGTGAGAACGGCTCCAATCATTCCATTGCATTCTGCCTGGTTACTCCTTGATACTGTCCCGGTTATCGGATGCCCGGTTCCAGGCGTGCTCGATCGCAACAACAGTGACGACAATGGGTTTCACAGAGAAAGAATTGCTTTGGCCAATTGGATCACGGTTTTCCAGGGGAAAGTGTCTTTCAGTCAAATGTTCCCATTTCAGGGGGAAAGCTCAATGCTGATTCTGACCACAGGTGACTCCTGATCTGTGGGATAATTCCGGAACTGCTGATCAATTTAACATGTCCTTGGGAAGATAAACTCTTGTTCCCCTGATCCTGTTCCCGTTTACAATACTGTCCTATATCAATATCTTTCAGCCTCGTTCATCCCACCGAAAGACTGTAAGACCATAAGAGATAGGAGCAGAAGTGGGCCATTCGGCTCAGCGAGTCAGTTCCGCAATTTAACCCTGGGCTGATCCAATTCTTCAAGTCGTCCCATGTCCCCTGCTTTCACCTGATACCCTTTGATACCCTGGTTAATCAAGAACCTGTCCATCTCTGTCTTAAATGCACCCAATGTCTTGGCCTCCACAGCCGCTCGTGGCAACAAATTCCACAGATTTATCCCCCTTGGTGAAAGTAATTTCTCCGCATCCCGGATCTAAAAGGACGTGCTTAATTCTGAAGTCGTGCCCTCTTGTCCTAGACTCCCCTACCGTGGGAAATAACTTTGCCATATCTAAACTGTTCAGGCCTTTCAACATTCGGAATGTTTCTATGAGATCCCCCCTCATTCCCCTGAACTCCAGGGAATGCAGCCCAGACCTTCCTCAAACGGTAACCCTTTCATTCCTGGAATCATTCTCTTGAATCCTCTCTGAACCCTCTCCAATGTCAGTACACCCTTTATAAAAATAAGGAGCCCAAGACTGCACACAATGCTCCAAGTGTGGTCTCACGAATGCCTTATAGAGCCTCAACATCATATCCCTGCTCTTATATTCTATACTTCTAGAAATGAGTACAAACATTGCATTCACCTTCTTCACCACCGACTCAACCTGGAGGTTAACCTTTAGGGTATCTCGCACAAGGACTCCCAAGTCTATTTGCATCACTGGATTTTGAATTCTCTCGCCATCTAAATAATAGTCTGCCCGTTTATTTCTTCCACCAAAGTGCATGAACGTACACTTTACCACATCATATTTCATTTGCCACTTCTTTGCCAATTACCCTAAACTATCTTGCTCTCTCTGCAGGCTCTCTGTTTCCTGAACGCTACCGGTTCATCCACCTCTCTTTGTATCAAGGGCAAACCTAGCCGCAGATCTATGAATCCCTTAGCCCACATCATTGACATACATCGTGAAAAGTAGCGGTTCTAGCACCGAGCCCTGTGGATCTCCACTAGTAATCAGCAGCCAGGCAGAATAGGATCCCTTTATTCCCGCTCTCTGTTTTCTGCCGAACAGTTAATGCTCAACCCACACTAGTAACTTCCCTGCTGTTCCATTGGCTCTTAACTCGGTGAGCAGCCTCATGAGTGGCTCCTTGTCAAAGGCCTTCGGAAAATCCAATTAACCACATCTACTTTATCTCCTTTGTCTACACTGCTAGTAATTTCCTCAAAAGGGTTTGTCATGCTGGCTTTAGCCTATCCTGTCGTGTGCCTCCAGGTACTCCCTAATCTCATCCCTAACGATAGATTCCAACAACTTCCCAGCCACTGATGTCAGGCAATCTCCTTCCACAAAGGCCGTCGGTTCACCAGTAATGCCTGACTCGCCAGTTTCCTCCAGCTCCGGCTTGTGTAAATTGCTTCGGTCATCGGCTCCCGTTAAACCTTCCAATATCCCACTTCTGCAAAATAAAGATCTCCCGCAATAATTAGAAGAAGAAGCGATATTCGGAGAAAAGGGCATTTACCCGCCAATTTTCCTTGCGAATAACCATGCGCAGACTCCGCCGATCAGTCCTCCGGCAAGAGAACCCAGTACAATGCCCACGATCGCGGCAGCGCCTAGGGTGAAATTGTCGCCTGTTTCTGGGGCTAACACACACACAAAAAAACAACAAATATGTATCTTACATTGCGCAAACCCGTCTTTTTCAGTGTCAAATGGATTTTATAGAATCTTAGAACATCACAGCACAGAAACAGGCCTTTCGGCCCTTCTTGGCTGTGCCGAACCATTTTTCTGCCTAGTCCGACAGATCTGCACCTGGGCCATATCGCTCCAAACCCGTCTCACCCATATAACTGTCCAAGATTTTCTCAAATGTCAAAAGTCAGCCCGCATCTGCAACTTCATCTGGCAGCTTATTCCACACTCCCACCACTCTTTGTGTTCCATTTAATCTTTTCCCCCTTCACCCTTAACCCATGACTTCTGTTTTTTTTTCTCCCCTAGCCTCAGTGAAAAAAGTCTGCTTGCTTTCACTCTATCTATACCCATCATAATTTTATACATCTCTATCAAATCACCTCTCATTCTCCTCCGCTCCAGGGAAGTCCTAACCTATTCAACTTTTCTCTGTAACTCCGTTGCTCAAGTCCCGGCGACATCTTTGTAAACCTTCTCTGCACTCTTTCAAACTTATTAATATCCTTCCTGTAAATAGGTGACCAAAACTGCATACAATACTCCAAATTCTGTCTCACCAATTTCTTATACAACCTCACCATTACAATCCAACTCTTATACTCAATACTTTGATTTATAAAGGCAAATGTAGCAAAAGCTCTCTTTACTACCCTATCTTCGTGTGACGTCACTTTTAGGGAATTATGTATCTATACTCCCAGATCCCTCTGCTCTACTGCCCCCTCAGTGTCCTACCATTTGCATTGTATGTTCTACCTTGATTTGACCTTCGGAAGTGCAATACCTATCACATGTCCGCATTAAACTCTATCTGCCATTTTTCAGCCCATTCCTCCAACTGGTCCAAATCCCTCTGCAAGCTTTGAAAGCCTTCCTCACTGTCCACTACACCTCCAATCTTTGTATCGTAAGTGAATTTGCTGATCCAATTTGCCACATTCTCATCCAGATCATTGAGATAGATGACAAATAACAATGGACACAGCACTGATCCCCGTGACACATCACTAGTCATTGTTCCCATTGTCACTGACACAAGGGTGAGTTCCTGCCCTGTCTGCAGGAGATTGTTCCCGTTGTCACTGATACAAGGGTGAGTTCCTGCCCTATCTGCAGGAGATTTTTCCCATTGTCACTCACACAAGGGGGAGTTCCTGCCCTATCTGCAGGAGATTGTTCCCATTGTCACTGAGACAAGGGTGAGTTCCTGCCCTGTCTGCAGGAGATTGTTCCCATTGTCACTGAGACAAGGGTGAGTTCCTGCCCTGTCTGCAGGAGATTGTTGCCGTTGTTCACCAGGGGACTGACAGAGCATTTTCAGGTTTAAAACAATATTTTAAACAACTAGACGCTCCGGTACAATTCGGACCTTCTTTGACCCATCTATACATTGAGAAAATATGTTTGTTATAGTGCTTACCGATATAAAAAAAATGAATGTTGTTATTTACCTGTGCAGCCGCAGTAAACTTGCACGTATGTCTCTCCAGCGCCACCGCTGAAAGAGTTGCTGGCGATGCACTTGTACGTCCCTGCGTCGTTTCTGTTCACAGTGATTACAGTCAGTTTCGAGTTGCCGAAAGATGTAAATATTCTGTCTTTTTCCTGGATGGGTTGGTTATCCTTGAACCATGTCCGTGTCTGAACAGTGCCCGACGCGTCACAACTCAGTGCGATGGTGTCGAGGATTTCCAGGGGAGTGGAATCATTGGTCACCACGGCAACCCCACTCACTGGCTCTGTAAATACAATTAAAATGCAAATAGTTCTTCACTTGCTTTTACCTGCAACACGTCCGCAATATTTGGATGCCGCCAACTGAAGATTGTCTCCATTCATAGCTCTTATCCACCATGCCTTTCGATATCAGGTTTCATTCCTGATTGAACTAAATTCCGGCACAGAGTTTAAAGTTTTACAGCTGTCACTTACGGTGAACAACATATTTACCATATAACCGTATGACAATTACAGCACGGAAACAGCCCCTCTCGGCCCTTCTAGTCCGTGCCGAACGCTTACTTTCACCTAGTCCCACTGACCCGCACTCTGCCCATAACCCTCCATTCCTTTCCTGTCCATATACCTATCCAATTTTACGTTAAATGACAATACCGAACCTGCCTCTACCACTTCTACTGGAAGCTAGTTTCACACAGCTACCAGTCACTGAGCAATGAAATTCCCCCTCGTGTTACCCTTAAACTTTTGCCCCCCAGTCTCAACTCATGTCCTCTTGTTTGAATCTCCCCAACTCTCAATCGGAAAAAGCCAATCCACATCAACTCTATCTATCCCCTCATAAATTTAAATACCTCTATCAAGTCCCACCTCAACCTTCTACTTTTTCAACCATTCCCTGTAACTTAGATGCTGAAATTCAGATAACATTCTAATAAATCTTCTCTGTACTCTCTCTATTTTGTTCACATCTTTCCTATAATTCGGTGACCAGAAGTGTACACAATACTCCAAATTTGGCCTTACCAATGCCTTGTACAATTTTTACACTACATCTCAACTCGAATACTCAATGCTCTGATTTATAAAGGCCAACATACCAAAAGCGTTCTTCATCACACTGTCCACATGAGATTCCACCTTCAGGGAACTATGGACCATTATTCCTAGATCACTCTGTTCTACTGCATTCTTCAATGCCCTACCATTTACCATGTATGTCCTATTTGGATTATTCCTACCAAAATGTATCACTTCACACTTAACAGCATTAAACTCCATCTGCCATCGCTCAGCCCACTCTTCTAACTGGCCTAAACATTTCTGCAAGATTTGAAAACCTGTTTCATTATCCACAAAGCCACCTACCTAAGTATCACCTGCATACTTACTAATCCAATTTACCCCCCCCCCCCCATCGTCCAGATCGTTAATGCAAATGACAAACAACATTGGACCCAGTACAGATCCCTGAGGCACACCACTAGTCACCGGCCACCAACCTGACAAACAGTTATCCACCACTACTCTCTGGCATCTCCAATTCAGCCACTGTTGAATCCATTTTACTACTTCAATATTAATACCTAAAGACTGAACCTTCCTAACTAATCTTCTGTGCGGAACCTTGTGAAATGCCTTACTGAATTCCATATAGACAACATCCATTGCTTTACCCTTATCAACTTTCCTCGTAACCTCTTCAAAAAATTCAATGTTTGTCAAACATGACCTTCCACGCACAAATCCATGCTGACTGTTTCTACTCAGACCCTGTCTATCCAGATAATTATATATACCATCTCTAAGAATACTTTCCATTAATTTACCCACCACTGATGTCAAACTGACGGGCCTATAATTGCTAGGTTTACTCTTAGCACCCTTTTGAAACAATGGAACCACATGAGCAATACCCCAACCCTCCAGCAGCATCCCCGTTTCTAATGACATTTGAAATATTTCTGTCAGAGCCCCTGCTATTTGTACACCAACTTCCCTCAAGATCCTAGGGAATATCCTTTCAGGACCCGGAGATTTATCCACTTTCATCTCCATTAAACGCGCCAGTGCTTCCTTCTCTTTAATCGTCATAGTTTCCATGACTAACCTACTTGTTTCCCTTACCTTACACAATTCAATATCCTTCTCATTAGTGAATACCGAAGAGAAGAAATTGTTCAAAATCTCCCCATCTCTTTCGGCTCCACACATAGCTGACCACTGTGATTCTCTAAGGTACCAATTTTATCCCTCACTATCCTTTTACTATAAATATAACTGTCGAAACCCTTCGGATTTATGTTCACCTTACTTGCCAAAGCAACCTCATATCTTCTTTTAGCTTTTCTAATCTCTTTCTTAAGATTCATTTTACTTTCTTTATATTCCTCGAGCCCCTCATCTCTTCCATGCTTCCTGTATTTATTGCAGATATCTCTTTTTTTTCCGAACAAGTTTCCAATATCCCTTGAAAGCCATGGTACTCTCAAACTTTTAACCTTTGCTTTCAACCGAACAGGAAAATAAAGATTCTGTACACTCAATGAGCTCCATTTCTCTATTATATCCTTCCCATAGAACAAGTTGTCCCAATCCACTCCTTCTAAATCCTTTCCCATCTCCTCAAAGTTAGCCGTTCACGAATCGAAAATTTCAACCCTGGGTCCAGTCTTATCCATCTCCACAATTATATTGAAACTAATAGCATTGTGATCACTGGACCCGAAGTGCTTCCCAGCACATACCGCCATCACCTGACCTATTTCACTCCCTAACAGAAGATCCAACACACCCCCTTCTCTAGTCGGTACCTCCATGCATTGCTGCAAAAAACTATCCTGCACAGATTTTACAAACTCCAAACCATCCAGCCCTTTTACAGTATGGGCTTCCCAGTCTATGTGTGGAAAATTAAAATCTCCCACGATCACAACCTTCTGCTTACTACAAATATCTGCTATTTCCTTGCAGATTTTCTCCTCCAAGTCTCGCTCCATATTGGGTGGTTTATAATACCACCTTGTAAGTGTTATTCCATCTTTCCCGTTCTTCAATTCCACCCAAAAAGCCTCCCTTGACGAGCCCTCTAAGCTATCCTGCCAGAGCACCGCTGTAATGTTTTAAATGCAGCTCAGCATTTAACACCATCATTCCCGCATCCTGACTGAGAAGTTACGGGGCCAGCTGTCCCCGTTTCATTCGCAAGAGGAAATCTTGCAGCTCAGTTTCATATCTTCAGTTCTGTTAACTGTTGGGCAACGCTCTCCATTTCTGTTCTGTCCTTGAATCACACTGGTGTTGATGCTTGCAGAGTTTCCAAAGGGGAAACACGGAAATACATTGGAACAGCAAGGGCCCCTCACGCACACCTCTTGTTGGTCTGTAACTGGCGTTGGAGTTGACAGTGATGAGAGTTTTGAATCCATGGTCGGATCAGTACTCCTCTGATCAACGCGCTCCAGACTTCCGCCGCCTCCTGTGAAGGAAGTCAAACCCTCACGAAACTGCGGTTTGTATCTTAGCAACCGACTGTTGCAATTCATTCCACCGCTGATGCACATTTCCAGTCTACGTGTTCATGCCTTCCGAAAAGAGGACATGTTCAGGATGTATGTTGAGCAATTTCGGAAAATGCGTCAGCTTATTACGGTCAAAAAGGCAACGGTCTGCGAGCTGATGTTTCAACATCTCTGCCCCTGATATCAACGAGCATAGTGTACTAATTAACGGTTGGTTCAGCAAAGACACTAACAGTTAGAGTCACACAAAGCTGAATCAGGACCTTTGCCCCAACTGGTTTATCCCACCGAATATTCTGCCTGAGGTGGTAGCATTTACTCGCTCTTGTTTCATCGCAATTGACCAAATCGATTTTAAACAACCCGATTACGTCCGCATCTACCAATCCCTCCGGCTGATCTTTCTACATCAGCATCAAGCTCTGTGTGAGATCTTTGCTTGTCGCCACCGCTTGAAATGAAACCCCTTTCATCTTAACAAAGGCCCCGTAGTGTTGCCTTCTCTGCCCTGGAAACTGATTAACAATATATATCCTGTGTTATATACCTCATCTTTCCGTTCAACTAGATTCACTACAGCCTTTGAACACCACGGTTCCTGTACCCTCCCATAACATCTCTGTCTTATTGGAAAGTACCTTTGCAGAACTCCACACAAACATCCGCTGAACATTCGCCACATTTCTTCCGTCCCTTTCCCTGAGAACAATCTGTTCCCAATTTAAGCCTCCAAGTTCTTGCCTGACGGCCTCACCGTTCCCCTTACTCCATGTAAACGCTTCGCTAACATGTCTGTTCCTATCTCTCTCCAATGCTATTGTGAAGGAGATGGAATGATGATCACTGTTTCCAAAATGCTCTCCCACTGAGAGATGTAACAGCTGATGAGGTTCTATTCCCAACACCAAACACCAGGTTCAATTCCCAATACCAAACACCAGGTTCAATTCCCAATACCAAACACCAGGTTCTATTCCCAATAACAAACACCAGGTTCAATTCCCAATACCAAACGCCAGTTTCTATTCCCAATAACAAACACCAGGTACAATTCCCAATACCAAACACCAGGTTCATTTCCCAATACCAAACACCAGGTTCTATTCCCAATAACAAACACCAGGTACAATTCCCAATACCAAACACCAGGTTCTATTCCCAATACCAAACACCAGGTTCATTTCCCAATACCAAACACCAGGTTCTATTCCCAATAACAAACACCAGGTTCAATTCCCAATACCAAACACCAGGTTCATTTCTCAATACCAAACACCAGGTTCTATTCCCAATAACAAACACCAGGTTCAATTCCCAATAACAAACACCAGGTTCTATTCCCAATACCAAACACCAGGTTCTATTCCCAATACCAAACTTCAGGTTCTATTCCCAATACCAAACACCAGGTTCAATTCCCAATACCAAACACCAGGTTCAATTCCCAATACCAAACACCAGGTTCATTTCCCAATAACAAACACCAGGTTCATTTCCCAATAACAAACACCAGGTTCAATTCCCAATACCAAACACCAGGTTCATTTCCCAATACCAAACACCAGGTTCAATTCCCAATAACAAACACCAGGTTCATTTCCCAATACCAAACACCTGGTTCAATTCCCAATTCCAAACTTCAGGTTCTATTCCCAATAACAAACACCAGGTTCAATTCCCAATACCAAACACCAGGTTCATTTCCCAATAACAAACACCAGGTTCATTTCCCAATAACAAGCACCAGGTTCAATTCCCAATACCAAACACCAGGTTCAATTTCCAATTCCAAACACCAGGTTCATTTCCCAATACCAAACACCAGGTTCATTTCCCAATACCAAACATCAGGTTCAATTCCCAATACCATACACCAGGTTCATTTCCCAATACCAAACACCAGGATCAATTTCCAATACTGTGATCAGTTGGTCATGACTAGAATGCTACCCGCTGCAATTTGCTTTTCACAACAGCGGATCTACAACAGATACAATCCCACTCGCTTTGCACTGGGCCTTGGGCCAACTGGCCAATATTGAAACCAATGGCAGGCTGTTGATCATTGACTGAAGCTCACCACTCAACAGAAACATTGTTCTCAATTCCCATTGATTCGCTCCCAACCCTGGGTGGCTGTATCCTCCCCTGCATCTGGATCCTTGACTTCCTCACCGAAAGACGGCAGCCTCTGTGGATCTGGAATAACGTCGCTTCCTCGCAGACAATCCACACTGGATGCACACGGATTGGGAGCAGTCTAAATATGCTGGTTGTCAACCTTTCTGAGAATCTATCCCGGGCCCAACATATTGATGCAATGGCCGTGAAGGCAATTTTTCATAAGGAGATTGAGGGAACTTGATATGCTACTGGAAATACTCGCAAATTTCTAAAGTTGTGCCGTTGGGAGCATTCTAACTGCTTGTAGTACGCGCTGGTCTTGGACCCAGCACGTAAGTGCAAAAGCTACGATGGCGTGGCAGCGCCCCCACTTCCTTAGGAGTCTGCGGAGATTCGTCCTGACGTCTAAAGCTTTGACAAACGTCGACAGATGTGTAATGGTGAGAGTATTGACCTTCTACCTCACGGCCTGGAATGAGGAAAGTCGATGCCTTTGAATGGAAAATCCGGCAAAAATTAGTGGATTCAACCCTGTCCACCATGGGTAAAGCCCTCTATAAAGAATAGAGGGCTATGGGAAACGATAGGTAACTTCTCTGGCAGGGACATTCTCGGCACAGCTTTGTATAGTCCTGTAGGTTTTTCAATGGTTCTACGTTTTTTCAAAGACCATTGAGTGCATCTGCATGACGCGTTTTCATCCATTATCAGACACCCTCACCACCCAGGAGTTGAGCCTCCCGCGATGCTGCCATCAGGTGGAAGGTACAAGAACCTCAAGACTGGCCCCATCGAGCTGAAGGATAGTTATAATCCTTCAGCCATCAGGCTCTTGAACAAAGCGGATAACAACACTCAGTTGGTTCCCACAACCAATGATCTCTCTTTAAGGAAACTTTATCTTGATATTTCATGTTCCCATTACTTATTACTCTTTGTATCTGCGCAGTGTGTTGTCTTGTCCACTCTCGTGGGTTTTCCATTAATCCTGTTAAAGTTACTAATCTACAACTTTACTGAGTATGAGTGAGAGTTGAGCAGTCCGGAAAGTGGGACTGGCCGGGTACACTGGAGGCCAGGTGCTGCGTCCACAGTCACCAATCATCGCCGAGGCCTGTCCGAGATGGACTTCAAACTAAATCTAATGCGGAACTGTGTTGTTCACTCGGTCTAGTTTTTCATTCGGAAAGAATCCGTCGTTCAGCAACGAACAGTAAGGGTTAGATTGTATTCTATAACAACGGGAATGAAATGAATGTTATAGTCGGAGATGGCAGAACTCTGTATAACTCTGTCTCACTTACCAAGGACATACAGATGGAGAGATGGTCGCTGAGGTTTGTGAGCCATTAGCTGGAACCATATTCACACGGTATACCCCACTGTCCGACGTGATCACCGATATCTGGATTCTGACGTCACAAGCGGCAGCGCTGATTGGATCAGAGAATCTGTGCTGAATATCTGGATCAAATCCTGTGTGCTGTTCTACAACTATCTGCTGTTGTGTGGAATCCGATAATGGTCTCGAAGAGAGTTTCTCTCACCCACCGACATGAAGAGAAAGAGAGAGAGTAAAGTGAACGTCATGCACGCGATCCCGAGAGAGCTGAGACTGTCTCTGTTACCCTGGGCGAGTGAGCCACATCTCCCGGTCACTATTGCAGTCCTCGGGAGTCTCTAATCTGAAAACCCGGAGCTGAATGGATCGCACAGCGAGAAGGCGGACACTGAACGCACATAAAACACTGCGGAAACAGGGGGCTATTCGGCCCTTGATATTCTTCTGCCGTTCTCTATCAGCTCACGTAGCATTTTTCTCAAAACTGTTTTCCTGCGAGATTGATGGACTGGTCGGGTGATGTCATCGCATTTGAGTTTGCACACAAAGTCAGCGAGACCAAGGAATAGATTGTAACCTCAGGAAGGGGCAGTCGGGAGAACACTCACCAGTTCTCATTGAAGGGTCAGCGGAGGTAAGGGTGAGCAGCTTTAAGCTCTTTCTTAGGGTATCTCTGTTTGGCTGCACATATGTTTACCTTCACAAAGAAAGTCACGACAGCGATTTTATCCTGTTACGTCATTGAAGAGACTTGGTATTGGTTTGACACCAAAGACCGGGAAATATGCAAGGTGGGGAGCACTCTGACTCTGACTGTTCCCATTGCCCTCTGATCAGCACGCTCCAATGCCCAGGATCGGCAAAGATTGCAGAGGGCTGGGTACACAGTCACATCCATCACCGTACAAGCCTCACCATAATCCAAGACATCTTGAAAAGGTGGTCACTCAACAATAAAAGGTCCAGAAATAAGGGCCACCACCTTCCGTGACCTGATCTCGTCTCATTACTACCATTGGGAATATGCTCTTGTCTGATTACTACCATCCGTGACATGGTCTCTTCTAATTACTAGCAGGCGGGACATGCTCTCGTCTTATTACAACCATCCGGGATATGCTCTTGTCTCATTACTACCAGTCGGGATATGCTCTTGTCTCATTACTACCATTCGGAATATGCTCTTGTCTCATTACTACCATCCGGGATATGCTCTTGTCTCATTACTACCAGTCGGGATATGCTCTTGTCTCATTACTACCATCCGGGATATGCTCTTGTCTCATTACTACCATCCGGGACATGCTCTTGTCTCATTACTACCATCCGGAATATGCTCTTGTCTCATTACTACCATCCGGAATATGCTCTTGTCTCATTACTACCAGTCGGGATATGCTCTTGTCTCATTACTACCATCCGGAATATGCTCTTGTCTCATTACTACCAGTCGGGATATGCTCTTGTCTCATTACTACCATCCGGAATATGCTCTTGTCTCATTACTACCATCCGGGATATGCTCTTGTCTCATTACTACCATCCGGGACATGCTCTTGTCTCATTACTACCATCCGGAATATGCTCTTGTCTCATTACTACCATCCGGGATATGCTCTTGTCTCATTACTACCATCCGGGACATGCTCTTGTCTCATTACTACCATCCGGAATATGCTCTTGTCTCATTACTACCATCCGGAATATGCTCTTGTCTCATTACTACCAGTCGGGATATGCTCTTGTCTCATTACTACCATCCGGAATATGCTCTTGTCTCATTACTACCATCCGGGATATGCTCTTGTCTCATTACTACCAGTCGGGATATGCTCTTGTCTCATTATTACCATCCTGGATATGCTCTTGTCTCATTACTAACAGCCGGATATGCTTTTGTCCAATTACTACCACTAGGAATATGCTCTGGTCACATTACTACCATGCGGGATATGCTCTTGTTTCATTACTACCGTCCGGGATATGCTCCGAGGGAGCAGCGCCTGTGTCTGTTATATCTGGGGACTGAGCCACACTTCCTGGTCCTCGGGTCAGATAATTGGACCCTTGAGTCATAAGCGTCAGTGTTGAACAGAAACAATATTTTCTTCAACAAATGATCAATTGTTGTGAACTATTTCGCAAACATCTGCCACTGTCTTAGAATGAATTGCTCGGTCTGGGCCTTCCTCCCTTCTTGGCTGTGCCGAGCCGTTCTTCTGCCTTGTCCCACTGACCTGCACCTGGACCATTTCCCTCAAAACCACTCTCATCTATGTACCTATCCAAGATTTTCTTAAATGCTAAAAGTGAGCCCACATTTCCCACTTCATCTGGCAGCTCATTGCACACTCCCACCACTCTCTGAGTGAAGAACCCGCCCCCCATGTTCCCTTTAAACATTTCCCATTCACCCATAACCCATGTCCCCTGCATTCCTTCTCCCCGAGCCTCAGTGGAAAAAGCCTGCTCGCAAACGACCATAAATCCTGCCTCTCGCGATCTTCTCCAACATCCTTCCCACCGCTGAGGTAAGGCTCACTGGTGTATAATCTCCTGGATTAATTTAATTATTCGTTCTTTCATTTCTGTCATCAATTTACTCATTTTCGTGCTTCGTCTTCGCCCGGAGAATAGAGACGATTGTCTCCCCAATCCGCACAGGTAAAGTCCACCACAGCGAGAGGAAGGACAGGTCGGGTCTGTATTTTGGACAGTATTTCAATAGGCAAATGACACCCGAGTTACGGACTCGGAGACCGGGTCTGACTGTCACGTGACAGCTGAAGGATTATAGTTCATTATTATTAATATTATTATGATTATTAGTAGTAGTAGTAGTAGCAGTATTTTTTTCCTCTTCTTCTATTTCTGTATTACGTATTGCATTGAACCGCTGCTGCTAAGTTAACAAATTTCACCACACGTGCCGGTGATGATAAACTTGATTCTGATTCTGAATCTACTGTGGAATGAGGTTGAAAATCTCACCGCGGACAAATATTGTCTCGGCACTGGAGTTCCCTCCTTTGGCCTCTCAATGTCAATAGAATTTCACCGGCTCCTCGGAACAGCAGCCACGATAAAACAGAGAGTGGACAAAGAACGTTGAACCAGGTGTAACTTACTGCAGTAAACACAGATTCTGTTTACAAACGGAGCAGCCACACAGGGCGTAGTGGCGACCAGACCTAATAGGGGGACTGTTAAGTGTCACTGGAGGCTGGAACCTGTGGCTCTGTCTTGTTTAGTCGATATCGTTTCTATTTCGCAACGAACAAACAGTAAAGGTGAAATTGTATTCTTTCACCACAGGAATAAAATGAGAGTAATCTTCCGGGAATGCGTGACTGAATACGGCGAAATCTCACTTACCGAGGACATGCAGAGTGACGAACGCTGAGGTCTCGGAGCCGCTGGTTGGAAGCATATCCACACGGTATTCCCCACTGTCCGTGCTGTTCACCGTCTTCAGCAGAAGCGACCCGTTGGAGGCGAATAACTCAGCCCGAGAAGTGAATTCTTTAGTCACGTTCTGATTGTTCCAGTGGGCGATTATTTCATCCTTAACAAACCAGATCACTCTGCTGAGCCCGGCCGACGGCCGCACGGAAAAGAACGCATCACCCCCCTCGGGGACATTTATCCGGCTGTGCTCCACGTGGATGGTAAAGTTCTGAGACTGACCTGAGGAAGGGAAAACCGGATCAGGGAAAAGCGACAGAGGCGGATAGTCTCGAACTACACAGATACTTACACAGAGCAATAAGTACCGGCATTTAAGCTGTAACATCTCTCGTAATCTATTTTCTACAGCAACCACCCGCCGTTCTGTCGGTTCTCTGAACACTACCGGCCTGTGAGAGAGAGACCCTCACCCGCAGGAATGAAGAGACAAAGAACAAACGCCGAGAAGGACAGTCCCGACATCCCGAGAGAGCAGCGCCTGTCTCTGTCACACTCGGAGACCGAGCCGCACTTCCTGGTCCCCGGGCCGGATCACTGCAGCCCGTCATCGGAAAAGGCGGAGCTGAATGGATGGCCGAGCGAGAACGTGTCGGGGAGAATGAACGAGCCTGAAACACAGAAGATGTAGAAGGCCCTTCAGCCCTCGCTCCTCTTCTTTCCTCCTCTACCAGCTCACATGACATTTACCTGAAAACTACTTTCCAACCAGATAGGTAGACTGGCTGAGTGGCGCCGCCACGACAATTTTGCACACAGAGACAACACGACGAAGGAGTTGATTGTCGACTTCACGAAAGAGAAATCGGGAGAATATACACACGTCCACATTGAAGTGGTGCAAATGTCGAGCAGCTTTAAGATCTTCGGCGCAGAACTTCGTGGAAGATCTCCGCTTGGCCTGACGTACTGATACATTCACAACGAAAGGCACATCAGCGGCGGCAGCTTATTAAGATTTTGAAGAGTCTTGGCATGTCAGAAATGACACGGGGTGGTGTACAGCATGGGCAGAGGCTGCAGAGGATTGTCGGCACAATCACATCCATTAACGGCACAAACCTCACCATCACGGAGGCACAAAGTCGAAACGCCCCTCAACACACAAACAGGAGCTTCTGCCCATCTGCATAGACCCATCGACCTCGTTGTTGTACAAAGTTAATGCTTGATATCCCACACCCCATCGCTGCTTATTTGTTCATTTGTCATTCTTTCTGTATGTTTCATTCCTACAATGTGCTGTCGTTTGCAACCTGCTGTAACACGCAGTAGATTTGCCGTCTCCCTGATTCTAATACGGTTATTAAGCCATGGATTTACTAAGGATGCCGCAAGAAAATTATCCCCGGGGTTGTATCTGGTTAAAAAAGTGAATTTTGATAAACGTCCTTGAAAGAGATGGAGCAAGTAAATCTGTGTGCAGGTAGCCCCTCCTGATTCGTCACCATCGGTGGTGTCGTCAGCAGACGTCAGCATGTCATTGGAGCTGGGCATAACCTCATAGTCTTCCATCAGTGTAAAGCAAATAGAGCAGGGAAGAGAAACTCGCTTCTGTTAAACCTAACTTATTGTACCAAAGACAAACAGCCACCATGAGATGCTCCAGAGCTGACCTCAGCATCCTGGAACGAAGCAGAAATCAGGATGCCTCAGTGAAGATGTCCCACACCTCCCTTGGGAGGACTGAGAAGGTTCACGTGTGAGTTTGTATCTGAGAGATCAGTGGGTCAGTGAGATCACGTTTGAGACCGAGGAATTTATTTTGCACGATTTCAGTTGAGGTGAGGTCAGAAAATTCAAGATACTCTGCACGTACAGACACATGAGTGGAACCCCATTTTACCAGGCGCATCAAAAAATACCGCTGTTTAGCCCCTCGTTAACAGGCCAATCAATACAGCGGTGAGAAAACTATTTTTTTTTTCGAACTCCGCATCTCTAGCCGTGATATGACTTGTTTCTCACTAATCAGAGAGACCCGGGATATATTGTCCACCCGCGCCCCAATCTGAGCGAAGACTGTGTAAATGCTGCCCTCTTGCAATTTCCCGTCCTCAAGATATCACCGATCGTACAATGTACAATAGGAAAGGTTCATTTATGAAAGCCGACTTAATCAAACAGTGGTTCAGGAGGAGAAGGAAGAGATAAAAATTAAATATTATCACACGTTATAATCAAGAAAATAAAAATGTGCCCAAAGTTGGAGCTGAAATTTTCCGGAAGCTGGATGTGTCTTCTGGATGTGGATGTGGCATCAGACCCTCCAGTCCGAAAGGCGTCGCCACCGAACGGTCAGCCAATTCAATCCGCAAACACCAGGAAATCTGCAGATGCTGGAAATTCAGGCAACACACACAAAGCGCTGGTGGAACACAGAAAGACAGGTAGCAGACGTTTCGGGCCGAGATCCTTCGTCAGGACTAACTGAAAGGTCAGATAGTAAGGGATGTGAAAGTAAGAGGGGGAGGGGAATGCGAACTGATAGGAGAAGACAGGAGGGGGTGGGGTGAAGTTGAGAGCCGGAAAGGTGATTGGCGAAAGGGATATAGAGCTGGAGAAGGGAAAGGAGCATGGGACGGGAGGCCTCGGGAGAAAGAAAGAAAGGGGGAGGGGAGCACCAGAGGGAGATGGAGAACAGGAAGAGTGATGGGCAGAAAGAGAGAGAAAAAAAGGAGCAGAGGGGAGAAAACTAAGTATATCAGGGATGCGGTAGGAAGGGGAGGAGGGGCATTAACGGAAGTTAGAGAAGTCAATGTTAATGCCATCAGGTTGGAGGGTATACAGCCAGTATATAGGGTGTTGTTTCCCCAGCCTGAGTGTGGTTTCATCTTGACAGTAGAGGAGGCCATGGATAGACATATCAGAATGGGAATGGGACGTGGAATTAAAATGTGTGGCCATTGGGACATCCAGCTTTCTCTGGCGGACAGAGCGTAGGTGTTCACCAAAACGATTTAGCCAATTTAATCCTCGCTGAGAGCACCAAACGCCTTGTTACGACTCATCCTCCAGGCCTCAGTTGGGCGAATCTAATCTGTTGATCCTATCTCTCTTGCTTCCTTGACTACTTAATAGAAGAGACAGCTTCCAGTTCACGGGCCTTCAGCAGATCCTCCTCAGATTAGCCAAGTCAATAATGAAGGTCTTCTGTGCGATGTCTCTCACTGCCAGTCCCAAAACAGAGATCTACAGGCAACCTCGTATCGCGCCCGAGCGTCAAGTAGTTCGGCGAGTGTCCAGGACCCTCATTCTTTGCCCAATTGTACCCGTGGACCAAATGCCTGGTATGGTGAATATACGTGTTCCTCTTGTTGATACCATGGCTCCGAGCAGGTCCCGCCGTATCCGGTTGAAACCACCAGGCTGGGGATCATCCTGAGGGCGCTGAGGCGTGGTTTCCACTGGATCAGTCGTTCGCTAATCTCCTGTGTTACCCACAGAATCTAAGGGACGGGCGGACAGCACGCATATTCTTCAGCCGTGAATTTAGAGAAGATCATTACAGCACAGAAACAGGCCCTTCCGCACTTCTTGGCTGTGCCGAACCATTTTTCCACCCAGTCCCACTGACCTGCAACTTGACCATATCCCTCCATCCACCTTTCATCCATGTACCTGTCCAAGATTTTCTTAAGTGTTAGAAGTGATACCACATTTACCACTTCAGCTGGCAGCTCATTCCACACTCCCACCACTTTCTGTGTGAAGAAGCCCCGCCCCGATGTTGGGTTTAAACTTTCCCCCTTCACCCTTAACTCATGTCCTCTGCTTTTTCTCTCCCCGAGCCTCAGTGGAAAAAGCTTGCTCGCAAATGACCATAAATCCTGCCTCTCGCGATCTTCTCCAACATCCTTCCCACCGCTGAGGTAAGGGTCACTGGTGCATAATCTCCTGGGTTAATTTAATTATTCGTTCTTTCATTTCTGTCATCAATTTACTCATTTATGTGCTTCGTCTGTCTGTCTGTTTGTTTATTCTGCCGCGACGTTCGCCCGGAGAATAGAGCCGATTGTCTCCCCAATCCGCACAGGTAAAGTCCACCACAGCGAGAGGAAGGACAGGTCGGGTCTGTATTTTGGACAGTATTTCAATAGGCAAATGACACCTGAGTTACGGACTCAGAGACCGGGTCTGACTGTCACGTGACAGCTGAAGGATTATAGTTCAACTTAGCAAGTAAATCACAGTCAAAGTAAAATATGTCATCAGTGTACATACATACACGTCACCACAAGCACCCTCAGATTCATTTACTGTGGGCATGTCAGCAAATCTATAGAAGTGTAACTGTAAACAGGATAAATGTAACTGTGCAAATGCAGATATAAATAATAACAAGAAATCACGACTGTGAGATAACAGGATAACAGGGTCCTTAAATCAGCGTGGTAATCTCCTTTCGGTGAAGAGTCTGATGGTTGAGGGTCAGCGACTGTTCTTGATTCCGGTGCTGCCAGTCCCGAGGCAGCGTTACCTTCTACCTCATGGCAGCAGCGGGAAAAGTGCACACACCGGGTCGTGAGGATCTTTGTGACGGTGGATGATGCTTTTCTCCGACGCGTTTCACGTGGATCTGCTCAGTGGTTTGGAGGGTTGTGCCCGTGACGTGCTGGAACGACTGCGCCACCTGCTGGGTGATTTGACGGTCGACGACATTGGTCTTCCCACACGATCTCTGACTGCAGACTCTCAGTGCACTTCCCGCAACACATCCACAGAGGTTTGCCGAGGTATTTCATGACATGCCGGATCTCGTCAGGCTCCTGAGGAATTAAAACAGTTCTCGTGTTTTCCACGCAATTACATCTCTACTGTGGTTCCGATGAGAGAGTGGTAACCAGCAATTTAAAGTTACTGACCACTCCACCTATGCTCTTCTGATGATTACTGGCTGATGGACCTCTGATTTCCCGAAGTCTGAACATTTATGTGATGATTACGGCGCTTTGTTCGTGACTCTCCCTCCAATGAAAACAATTTAATATCACACATAGAGCTGCACCGTGCAGGAGCGGAGTCTTCGCCATATAAAAAAAGTGAATCACATGCCCTCTCCATGACCCCGTGGAACTGACGCCGCGCCCTCCTCTTCATAACCTGTCATTCATTTGTCATTGGGACCAATACGATGGTCACGATCGTAATTTGGTCTACAGCTTCCGAGCTGAAATGATTGGACTTGCAGTAGAAAGGAATAATTCTATTCTTCCTTCAGTTCTGTTGGCAGAGCCCGTGTCTCGTGTCAATGAAAACACCAACTATTACACTCTCAGAAAAAAACAACGATAAAGTTGTTTTCCCCTGTGACGCTAAGGGTTCAATTCAGATAGAGCATGATTAGAAGACATCTGACCGAACTGATATCTTGTAGGTACGCAGATAGATCATTACGTTAGTTTACATTGAATATCACCGATCACAGAAACAGCATACAATCTCTATTTCTGTTGTAGATGGGCAAGGCAACTTGGGGATTCAGCCGCAGCGTCCGGTTGTCAGACATACTGTCACAAGTCTAAAATTAACTTGTTCTGTCCAGTCAGTTCCCAATACTGACTCTAGATGGCGCAGTGGGTCTGACAGCAGACAGGACAGGGCGACACCATCGAGTCAATTGTCAACGTTGCCAGTGGAAATTGTACTTGCCAGGTTCAGAACAACGTAACGGTGAAACGCAGCGGCTTTTCTCTAAAGATCAGCCTGTCACGTAAATAAAAGTTTCTGCCCATATTCCACTTCAATGGACCGCTTAAACGTCCAAGTAATTTTATTTCACAATTTAGCAATTTTCATGTTGTGGTCTTCTATCGACGTCATTCACCAGAGGGATAAAATATATGTACTCAATATGGAGCAGAGCTGCAGACATCAAGGAGGGTCTGGAGGGATTCATTTCGAGGTCAATTTGCCGGATATTTAAAATACTAATTTAAGGGCAAGGCGCATAATATTTCATGTTTCCCAAGGATAGAGAACTAAAGAGCGGGTAGAACTCTCCGGTTAAAATTATGGAGTGCCACGTCGGCCTTTCTGCCTCAGTAACCGAGGGCCGATGCTTGACATCAGGATCGCTCAAAGCCGCTCTTCACAGTAGCAGCTTCACTTGACATCACCACATATTGTCGAGTGAAACTCCTGACGTTTTGAGAAGTAGATGCGTTTTCCAGAATACAGATCCCCGAGCAGTGCAAGCCTGACTTCACTAAGTTAAGGAAACAATCCCTTTGTGAATAAAATGCAACCGGCGGACACAGTGAGCGAACCAATCTTGGAGTCAGTTACCGGGGGTAGGAGTAATATAACATTATGGCGTAGAAGCATAAACCGCTGAAAACACTCAGCAGTTCGGGCAGCATCTGTGAAAGGAGAAGCAGCAGTCGACATTGCGATGCAGGACGGGAAGGCGGGGAACAACAAAGCGGCACTAAAATGTTAAATGAACCTTCGCCGGAGTTGGAGAGACATGGGAATGAAGACATTCGTCCAGCAGTTCTGACGGCGGATTTCAACTTGAAATCTTTAATGTTCCTTCTCCACAGGGGCTGCCTGACCGCCTGTGTGTATTCCGGGGTGTCCTTTTTCTTGATATTTCCAACAACCCCAGCGCCTACGTTGTCATAAAATTCAGTCAAATCCAGTTTATAGGTGAAAGGAAAGATCTTTTCAGGTTACCCGTCCTGATGTGTGACCACTGGTAGATCCCGATTTTTCAGGACCTCGGCAACAGGGTCTCCCAATCCTTGCCGGGTCTCACCGCTCTCTGTCTGTAAATCCGTCAACACCGTACACCCCTCTATCCGAACCTCCCCTCCCCTTTACCCTTCCCTGTTTTGAAGCACCCGGCCAGCACTACACATCTCTCCATTTCTGTCCCCTACAAGCAGCCTGTGTCTGTAAACACCTCCATTGCTGCTTCCGACAGAGTCTCTGTAACCCTCTACGGTCCCGATAACCTTCCCCATCTCTGCAACTTTGTATATTGTTAACGAAAAAATTAAGATTCCCGGGGAAATGTGAACATTCTGTTGTGAAGATCCATTTTTTTACCCGCTTCGTTACTATTTGTGGATGGAACAGAATTACACGATCGAATCCGTTGTGTTTTGGAAATTCTTTTCAGATTTCAGGACTCATCCCATGGTGGAAGTTGAAGTCCCGTGGAAAACAACGTTAAGGTTGAAGTCACTTGTGACGAACAAGGGAATTCCTCAAAGAAGGACATGGATAAATGATGACAAACCCATCCAGGATAATGACAGGAGGTCTCAATCTTCAGAAAAAGCTCATCTGCACATAGCCCATCTTCACAGAAATGACACAGGAAAATATAAATAAATGATTTCAGTTGTGACCGCGCTGAGATCTACCTTCAAGTGAAATGTAAGTTTGCAGGTAGCTCATTACGTCAAATTGCCTTCCGGATTACTGATTACAGAAACAATGATTACAGAAGCTGACATTAGAGGGCGCAATGGGACAAGTTATGTGCAGACAGGACAGGACTACGCCACCGAGTCGGTCATCAACGTTGACCGTAGAATTATACTTGTCAGGTTGAGAACAAAGTTACCATAACACACAGCGGCCTGTCAGTAACGATTACAGTGCTGTGCAAGTGAAAGTTTCTGTCAACATTCCACATCCAACAAGCGATTCAACATCCGAGCAATTTTATTTTGCAACCTTCACGCTATTCTGTACTGTTTACTTTAATCGTCAAGAAAGGAAAAGCAAGCTGTGTTGTCAGGGACGGGGAAGGTGGAGCAGATATACCAGAGGCCCTTAGGACACGGTCATGATCCGGTCCGTGAAATTCCCATTCCTGTTCACGGTCCGGTCCATGTTCCTTATTCCAGGTTTTCCGCGTTTCCCCAGCTTCTGTTGAGGCAGCTAATTCTTGTTTGCGCTGGCCTCATAAATAGCTTCAGGATTCAGCCCTTGGCCAAGCACCCTGGCTTTATCCCTTCGCTTCAAGTCCCTCCTGCAGCCTTGCCTCGCCTCGCTTTGCCTCTGCCTGGAGCCTCGCCTCGCCTTGCCTCTGCCTGGTGCGTTGCCTCGGTTAGCCTCGCCTCTGCCCGCAGCCATGCCTCGCCTCGCCTCGCCTCTGCCCGGAGCCTTTCCATGTCCTTTGCTTGCCGGTGAATTTCAAGTCTGAAGCAAAAATAATGGAGAACCGTGCCGAGTTATCAGCCTCTGTCACAGAGGGACATTCTGTGCCCAATGCTTGTAAGTATTACACCGACAGCTTCATTTGGAATCACCGCCGACTGTGCAGTGAAGCTCCTGAAGTTTTGAGAAGTCGATCTGTTTCTCAGAGTACAGACCTCCGAGCAGGGCGGGCGTGACTTCACGAAGAGAAGGAATCGATCCCTTTGTGACTGAAATTCAGCCTCGGGGCATACTGAACGAACCAATCTTAAATCAAATTAAAATATGCAGGCAAGGAAAAAGAGGCAAACGAAATAAAAGGCGTCTTCTCCATGATTCCGTACGACTATAGCCGGGAACCTCTTTTCATAAACTCCACGCCATTTGCCATTCAGGCCAATCTGTCGGTCCCGATTGTAACCGGGTCTACAGAGCCCAACTGATAAGATCGGACTGCAGTGGGAAGGAGCAATTCCATTCCTCTTTCAGTTCGACTTGCAGAACCCGTGTCTCGTGTCAATGTAAACATCAACTCTTACAGTCCTCAGGAAGAGAACAATAAAGTTGTATTCACCTGTGACGCTAAGGACACAATTCAGATAAGAGAAGGTTACAAGACACCTGACCGAGAGAATATCTCTGCTTTCTGAAAAACCTAATCTGAACAATACCCGTCTGAGCAGAAATGACACAGGAAAATATAGACGTACTGTCAGTATTGATTACAGCGCTTACATCTCTTACTCCCTTTCCTTAGTCCTGACGAAGGGTCTCGGCCCGAAACGTCGACAGTGCTTCTCCCTATAGATGCTGCCTGGCCTGCTGCGCTCCACCGGCATTTTGTGTGTGTGTTGCTTGGAGAATTGTGTCCAGTCCTGGTCGCCTCGCTATAGAAATAATGTGGCAGCGTTGGAAAGGGTACAGAGAGGGTTTACCAGGATGCTGCCTGGTTTAGAGAGTATGGATTATGATCAGAGATTAAGTGAGCGAGGGCTTTACTCTGTGGCGAAGAGGAGGATGAGAGGAGACATGATAGAGACATGATAGAGGTGTACCAAAGATTAAGAGGAACAGATGGAGTGGACAACCAGCGCCTCTTCTCCAGGGCACCACTGCTCAGTACAAGAGGACGTGGCTTTAAGGTATGGGGAGGGAAGTTCAAGGGGGATATTAGAGGAAGGGTTTTTACTCAGAGAGTGTTTGGTGCGTGGAATGCACTGCCTGAGTCAGTGATGGAAGCAGAGACACTAGTGAAGTTATACAGGTATTTGGAGGAATTTAAGATGGGGTTTATATGGGAGTAAGGATTAATGGTCGGCAGAACATTGTGGGCCGAAGGGCCTGCACTGTGCTGTACTGTTCTATGTTCTATGTTCTATAAAGGAGATACTGAGTTGCTCTGACCGTATTTCTGGTTCAATTTTGAACGGCTGAAAAATGAGGAAATGATGACAACAGCTTCCCATTCTGTTTTCTGTAGTTAGCAGACACTGCAGTTTGAGACATTGCTGCAGAGCAAACGAATTCAAGTACAACATGCACCTTCCCTTGCTCCAGGACCAGCAGGGAATGGCCGATGTCTGCAGTGTCTATAGAATGCAGCACAGTTACTCGCCAGGACTATTCTGCAAGAACATTCGGACCACCATTCACTCCACTACCAACTACCTGACCCCCAACTAACAACCGTGCTCGTCAGCAAGGTCAAATAAGAGGGCGAAGGTCAGCAAGGAAAGTGAGGAACAAGGCGATTAAGCGTCACTTTTGCTAGCAAGGAAATCGTTCTGTGTGTATGTTATGTAAATTCTGCACGTACAATGGAAACAAGCCTACAGTCTTTCCCGCTGCCCACTCCCTTCCTGAAAGATTAACGAGGCATTGCAGGCTTTACCTTGTAAAACATTTTCATTCAGATTGAATTTCATTTTGAATTTTTCACCCCATCCCCCCGTTGGCTCCTGGGATCTCTGCGACTCCGTGCAGGGCCTCAGTTTTGGCGACCCTGCTTCTTCACGGGGTACGGACTAGAGTCAGGCACTGCTCGCTAGCTGGGTATGAACAACAACGCCGACCTGGCTGATATCACCAATATGGGAAACTTGCAGGAGGATTGGTTCTGTAGCCTATTTCTTAATATTTATTATATTCCTACGGAATAGAATCAAAGCTTGAGAATGGGCTGAGAGGGTCCTGAGTGCGGTGTGAGTATTATACCTGGTACAAACTCCAACCACGATGAAAAAAACAGGCTATTATTTACATCGATGTGTAAACAATTTGTGTGTTTTGTTCACCGTTATCTTGGGGGTAGGGGGGAGTGATCGGTAGAGGTGAAAGTGGGTTGTTTTGACCGTATTTCAGGTGCAATTAAAACAGCTGTAGAACTGTGAGGGAGTAATTACCACAATTTCGTATTTCTGATACAGTACAGTAAAAGTGCAAATATATGAAACAGGTTAGCAATGATATATACAGAAGTGTAGACACAGTATTCAAAACCAAGCGTTTTCAAAGTCTAGGGGTAAATGGATAGTCTTACGATGGTGAAGTTCAGTTCAGGTCGACGCAGCGGCTGGTGTAACGTTGGGGGGGGGGGAAGAACGTGAGAGAGAGAGAGAGAGAGAGAGAGAGAGAGAGAGAGCTGGAGGCACGTCACACTGACTTATCTATTATTATCTGACTGTGTAGTGTTAGACCGTGCTACAGAACAAACGAATGCAAATGCAACATGCAAGTTCCTTTCTCCCACAACCAGCACGTAATGGCCGATATGTGGAACAAGGAGATTAAATACTACTTTTGTTCTTAAAACAATGTTGCCCCGGACGAGCCC